>NW_026883897.1:0-52933 GCF_032173495.1 Musca vetustissima
ATCAAACCATTTCAGATTTATGCTCGTTAGAAGGGTAACATTTTGCAGGAAAAACCAGTAAGGAAAGTAGTAAAGTCGGACTGGGCCGACTATAGGATACCCTTCACCACTTTGGGTATATTGTACATATATATCCTAACATACATAGCGTTTTAGTTATTTATATATATCTGAACCGATTTCAGGGAAACTAACCAGCGACTTATTTATATTACTTCAGTACGTTGTGTCAATCGGCCTAGCTATGGATCTTTTCACGAAGTTTAGCAACATCATTCCAGACTTAATTCAGTACTCTATGCAAAAATTCGTGCAAATCGAAAGTTATATAGGGACTTTGGTGTACCAATTACCTTAAATCGGATGAAAATATATATCTAACTCTGAGCCGATTTTCACGAAACTTTGCACACGTCATTCTAGACTTAATTCAGTACGCTATGACAAATTTCGTGCAAATCGGAAGATATATAGGGACTATGGTATACCATTTACCTTAAATCGGGCGAAGATATATATGGGAGCTATATCTAAATCTGAACCGATTTTTCCCACACATCTACAGTGTCTCGCCAGAAACTTCTGGAGCTTGATTAGGAAGTTTTAATGCATCCGCCATACAGTCTGGACTTGGCATCAAGCGATTATCATATTTTTCTTGCATTGCAAAATTTCTTTAATGATAAAAAATTGGTATCTAGGGAGGATTGTGAAAATCGACTACTAAGTATTTTTTATTGCAAATAGAGTGCAGAACTTCTATGAGAGAAGCATTATTAAGGTAACCCCCACATTCTCAATTTTTATTTTTAAGATTTTAAATGGTTTGTAGCTTTGCACATATATATGTGAAGATTTAAAAAGGAAGAAAAATAATTTACCAAAAAATTTTATTGTTTTTTTTTAGTGATCAAAGAAAATTCCTTATTTTTGATGGCGGGCATGATAACTCCTCACTGGAACATCGGAATCCGAAAATTCTAACGGTGTTAGAAAGAGTACATGTCTGGCTCTGGTATGAACTAGGATTTTTGACTTCGCACAACAATTAACAAAATGGCGAAACTTTGAAATTGTTTTTTTTTTTTTTTTTGAAAATCGCCTATTTTTGACTACAACTAAGTTAAAAATAAGGAAAATCTTCACCGATTGGCTTTATCCTAGTTCATACTATAGCTATACACTCACAGAGAAACGTCCCAAAATTTGAAATCGATTGAGTTATTAGTTTTTGAGTTATCGTGCCCGCCATTCGCAAAAACACAGTTTGGAGAAAACCGCGTTTAAAGTTTGAGAAGCCCTCTTGCTGTCACTTGATGCTAACACAATAAATCGGCTATATCTTCAAAAATTGTTGAGATTGTCACTTGAACATTTATAGGAACATTCTTGTGTTAGTGTAGGTTCGAATTAAATCGAAATAAAATATAAAATTTTTTGAAACCGAGAATGGGAGGTTCCCGTTAAGTTACCTTTAAAATGGTGCATATTTTGTCCAAATCGGACATTCCAAACCATGTTTGACATAAACTAAATAAATTTACCAATTAAAATTGTTGAATTTCGTTGCATGTGAACAAATCAGATGTTTAAAATGTAATTAAAATATCCATATTTATTATGGCTAATTGCTCACTGAAGATTTTACAATTAAATTTTTAGTTGCCAACAATGTATTGGCCACTTAATATCTGGCGACGGCCGCCAACAACAGCAAAGGGTTTGAGTGACACATTTGTTGTTCGTTTCGATATCCCCTTGCTCAAATACAATGACGCATTGTTTGCTGTTTATTTCGTTTCGCCTTATAAATTGTAATGTGGCACGTTAAGCATCATTAATTTTACAAAACATTTTTGCAAACATTTTTGTATGTATAATCATTTGCCCACGGACATTCTATACAAATATTTGCCGAACGAAAAGTGACGCTATGTAACGGCATTATGACTGTTTTGTAATTTATTGTCTTGCTTTAGTCTCAATCAATTTGTAGAATGCAATATTTGATAATTAAGAGACTGGAAAGATACAATTTCAGCAAATAATTTTACGATCATCTGTTTTTGAGGAATGTAAGAGTTAAGCGGTTTTAAAAACCTACTCAAAACTGTGCTACAGGATATTATGCCTTTGTGCAGAATTGCGACGAAATTTTGCAATGCGTACTGAATTGAGCCTATACAGCATGTATGTAGCGTTGATTAAATCAAATCAAATACCACACTACCAAAGTTTCTCGGATTGTCAAGACATTTTGCACATCATGCCGAATTTAGTCTAGAAGGACTATATATACATATATATTCTTGATCAGTGTAAAATTCTATGACGATTGCAGCATGTCCATCTGTCTGCTGTTATCACTCTAGCGTACCCCCAATTGAGATAGTCTTTTGTCTGTCTATGTTTAGGCATAGCTCCCATATAAGGGTTCTTGAGAGCGTTGTTCTGGTAGCCCCCATATAACAGTACTCCCCAATTTTCAGTATTTTGAGGGGGTTTTTCATCCCATTTTTCGACGATTCGGCTGTAATTAAGCACTTTGAGTTCTTATTGTGTGGGAAATCTATCCACTAAAAATTATAAAGATAGGTCAAATTTTTTCTGGTAGCCCCCATATAAGGGTAACCATATATTCTCTAATTCCTACACTATGTAATTAATATAGGTCCCCCTTTAGGCATAGAGTTATATAACTTTGCAATCTAAATTGCAGTAGTTTGAGGATTGTATACTCCATGCTTTATTAGTATTAGTCCAGGCTTTGGGATATTCAGATTTTAGAAAAAATCCACATTATAAATTGCTGAAATTTGTATTTGGTGTACATAATTGTTTACATAAATCGGTTTGAAGAACTCACGTTTTGATATGTTCCTTATATTTTAATTTCAAGTATCTGTCAGTATAAATATGGAGGAGGGTGTCCAAAGTTAACACTTGTTACACCCTACACAAATATGTTGTAAGGGTATTATAGCTTTGTGCAGCCCCAAGAGTTTGTAACGCCGCGAAATATTGGTCCTAGACCCACCTTTAAGGGAACTCCCCATTCTCGATATTAATTTTTCAAGATTTTCAATGGGCTGGTAAATCAATACCAAGGTTTGTTAAGGTTTGTAACTTTGCACATATACATTTGAAGATTTAAAAGAGAAGAAAAATTATTTACAAAAAAATTTTGTTATTGTTTTGTTGTTGTTTTTTGTAATTAAAGAAAAGTCCTTATTTTTGATGGCGGGCATTATAACTCCTCACTGCAACATGGGAATCCGAAAATTCCAACGGTATTAGAAAGAGTACATGCATGGCTCTCGTATGAACTAGGATTATTGATTTCGCTCTAAAAGTAACAAAATGGCGGACCTTCGAAAAATTGGCGGACCTTAAAAAATTAAGAAGATCTTCACCGATTGGCTTTGTCCTAGTTCATACGATAGCTATACACTCACAGAGAAACGTGTAACAATTTGGAATCGATTGGGTTATTAGTTTTAAAGTTTAAGAAGCCCATGAATGGGGGGAGGTTCCCTTAAGTATACCAATCGTCATATATCGACTAGTTGAGTCGATCTTGACATGTGTGTTCGTCCGTCCGTCTGTCCATTATAATTTGTAAACACGATACAGGCCAAAGTTATGGACCAATCTTCACAAAATTTTGCATGTAGGAAGTGTTCGGCCCAATGAAGACCCCTATTGTTTTTGATAAAGGTCGCATAATATTTAGGGGATGAAATGGACCAAATACTTAATTGTTGTCGGTTTTTCTGGTCGCTCCAGAGGCCGCAATTATGACCCAAATATTTCGATTTTTTACATGAAGAAGGGGATTGGGCCACAGAATAAGCATGCCTGTTTTGATAAAGATTGGTCAATATTTACCGGGTCAAATCGACCCTGACTTTTGTGTAAAAAATGACAAAATTTATATTCTACAGCGTATATGTTTACTCCTGAAGGACATAGAACCGATAAGTTTATAGTATACCCAAGAGGAGTGATTGGCCTTTAAATTGATACCAGTTATATTGTCGTATGTGCGCGAATACACGTAAATATTCACAGGTGCTTACGTATTCAGATATTAATGGTTTACTATACCACGCCAGAGGGCAGAAATATAGCTCGGATCGCTTTGAAATGTTCCATGAGGTTCCAGTTATGATCAATTACAACGCCTATAATTTTCGGTGATGACCCGATAATAATTTTGGGATGAAGTGAACCGAAAACTTATTTTTTTTTGTGTTTTTGTTCGATTCGATCTATAGGCTACAATTGTAAGCCGAACAGCACAACACAACTCACGATGAAGGGAATATCTACAAGTTATTATATGGGCTGTACTAAATATTGGTAATATTCGGAAAATATGTCAGTGTAAGGAAAATATGTCAGTGCTGTTGACCTCTAATCGGGCAAGAGGATGCAGCTATCACGAAATATTACAGCAGGCTCGGAATAAAAATCCACAAAAAGATAGAGTTCTGTGGTAGTTGTGTAGGGTATGTTTTACTGGTTTTTATTGTTTTTTTTTTTTTAATTAAAACATATCTTTAATTCATTCCCGCTCTTCTTCACAAATATATTTTGATTTGCTATTGGCATTTAATCAATTCAGGTTCATGCCAAAACCAATACAAACAAATGCAATAATTCCACATGTATATATTAATGTACATAGGTACATCATAATATCGTTGTTAACAATCCTTATCGATTGTAAGCCAATTTGCATTTATTAAATGTAAGTCAAGCAAGTCACAGTTACGTTGTTATTCATAACAAGTGTATGCATCGCTTGTTCAAGTACGACATAATATGGTTAGCTGACATTACATTATGGTCTCGTACTACCGCCTCACCTTTTGTTTGTCACCAACCACCAGAAATTCAATCAAATATTCAACAATTATTTATACATACAGAGAAAATGAAGTTCATGTAAGTCCTCCGTCATGCTAAACATTATGCCAACACCGAACCACAACACACTGATCCCACACAACAATAGTATAAGCCGTATAAAACTTAAATTGATTTGCATACATTGATCGATTTTTGATTTATTTATTCGCATACTTTCACAAAAATTCATATGCAACTCATCGATAATCAAATTTGAAATTCAAAGATTCACAGAAGCCGCATTAATATAGAACGTAGCAGGATTTTTGTTTGCTATAATATTTCGTTTCTCATGATTACATTATACAACTAGATTATTGAACACTTGGCTATATGTATAGCAATCTAAATTTTGGTAATGGGGACTTCATATTTTTCGGTCCAGAAATTTTTTTATAAAAATAATATTTATAAAATTTATATGTATAAACCAGTGACTGTGGCATAAAATTAAGTTTTCGTTACACTTTAACCCAATATTATTATCTGATCATCACCGGAAATTATAGGAGTTGTCCTTGACCACACCTGAATCCTCTAGAAATTTTCTAAGCCAACAGCGCTATATCTCCGCCCTCTAGTGTGGTAATGAGTTACTGAATACGTAAACACCTGTAAATATTTAAGTGTAGCCACATCCGAGTACGTACGACAATTTTATTGGTATAAATTTTAAGGTCAACCACTCCTCTTGGATATACTATCATCATCTCGGTTTCATGTCCTTTAGGAGTAAATATATACGGTATAGAATACAAATTTTGTAAATTGACCGATCGTTATCAAAACAGACATGTTTATTAATTGACCCAATCCGCTTCTCCATGTAATAATTCGCGATGTTTGGACCATAATTGAGGCCTCTGTAGCGACCGGAAAATCTGACAAAAATAAAATTGTTGGTCAATTTCATGCCCTAAATATTAACGGATCTTTACCAAAAACAATAAGGGTCTACATTGGCCAGAAACCATATAATATAATACCTTGACAACATAGTTGTATAGACTTTCAAAAGTAACCATGGGTCTATATCGTTCCATTTTGTATTGTAACAAGTAATAATTATGATAAGTTCGGACCGGGCGAACTTTTTATACCCTCCACCAAGGGGATGACAATAAAAATGTATAAAATTAATGGAGCTCCTAGGAGAAAAGTCATGTTATAATAGGACCTTGAATATACATAAAAATTCGTGAGAAAAAAGATGAGTGAAATACTCAAAATATCGAATAGGACTACTGTTATATGGGGCTATAATGAACTTGAAACAATATTAATAATTTTTGGTACATATATGTGTTATATGGGGCTACCTTGAAACATGGGTCGATATTAAAGTTTTTCGGTACGGGTATGTGTTTTTTATGAGAAACCAAAATACCAATATACAGCCAATTTCGTTTGAAATTCTTTTTAAAATCACCATAATACCGAATTTTAGAGGGTACCGTTATATGGGTGCTATTTCATTATTAATAATTTTTGTACCATTAGAACCCAAAATGCGAAATTACAGCCAATTCGGTTGGAAAACGTGTCCAAAATACCGAATATGGGGGCTACAACAAAACGTGGACCTACAGATCTCATTTGCAATACCAACTAATAATAGCAATGTCTGTGCAAAATTTCAGAATGAATATTGTGATCTCTATCGTGATTTCAACAGACGGACGAATATGCGTTAGTCGACCTAGAATTTATTCTGGTCAAGAATACTTTTTGTGTATATATACTTTGTGGGTTTCTGGTGAATATTTCGAGGTGATTTTGACTTTCTTGAGGCTGATAACGTCTTTAAGCAGAAAATCTCAACTATGACTTAATATTTTTTTCGCAAAGCCCTCGTATAAAACTTCGATATTTTAGAGAAAATTTTCAACATTTTCCAATTGAAATTGCTTTAAATTAGGATTCCGTTTTTTAATGACTTATATAATTTTTAGTATTGGTGCCCATGGGCATATGGGCACCATAGTGGTCGAAATATAATATTCCGCATTCCTGTTGATTACAAAACTTCTTCCAAGAAAAATGCCAATGTACATGGTTATTTTCCTTTAGATTTCTGCACAACAATGTTTCTACCTGGGTATATGTTATTTGATAATTATTATACTTAAAGCATAGGAACCATGCAATGGTAAAATTTATATGCTCACCAACCTACTCCTGAGGGAATACATCTTCATGTCTACTACCATTCTAATAATAGACGTCTATTACTCACTTTTTTTAATTTATATTAAAGAAAACAAATCTCTCCCCCTCCCCGACTACGTTATTATTAACCGAAAGCTATGATTTTTATCGCATTACAAAAAACTGCAACAACAACGACACAACACATTGTACAAAAATAATATCGCCTTCATATTAAGGAAATAGATTCGCATCACACCTGTTTATTGCATTTTCAAAACTGTTATTAGAAATGCAATTATAGCCATGTTACAATTCCTTTTTATTCCTTGCTAGTGGAGTGTGCTTTATGACCGAACGACCATACCAGAAATTGCGGTAATTTGAACGACGAATACAAAAAATACAATTTGTGCTAAAAATGTACGTGATGTTGTTCGGTTGGCTATTTCCTATTGTTGAAATTACAGGGTTTCATTACAGCATTTTGCTGTGAGACAACAGCCATTCCATTACTGTTCAACGTATAGTCCTTTGTAGTCCGTAGTGTTAAAAATGACCACAGCTGCAATTTTTGGAGTAAAGATTTTAATGACCAGTACATTCCGTGACATTGATTCAACATTATTGTGACAAGATTATGTACTTTGTGTGGTAATGTTTTTGTATGGGATGCAATAAAAAATTACAGCATTAGCGACATAGGTTAAACAATTGCGAAATATATGGAGCAATGTTTGTATAGTTTAGAAGTGATAGTCTTAAGATCGTAGAGGTCTCCTATAAACAGTGGAGATATTCTATAAAAACAATAGATCCCCTATATATCAAAGTGATCTTGTACAGGCTGAGGAAATGAAATGATTTCTGATATAAAAATGCGTTTTCTTTACATAAGCGATAGTTTCAATCACATTATAAAAACCAGTGAGCGGAGCAGTATAGTCGGACGGGGCCGACCATACGATACCCTACACAACTACCACGGAACTCAAATTTTCTGCGGATGTTTATTCCGAGCCTGGGCAATATTTCGTGATATTTGCACCCTCTTGCCCGATTAGAGGTAAATAGCACCTCTCCTTGCATTGACATATTTTCCGAATATTACGAATATTCAGTACATCTATTGTCCAGATTCCCTTCACCGTGGGTTGTGTTGTTTTTTCATTTGTTGTCTATAGATCGACTCGAAAATAACACAAAAAATTAAATTTTCGGCCCACTTCGTTCCACAATTCTTATCTGATCATCACCGAAAATTATAGACGTTTTCCTCGAACATAACTGGAACCTCATGGAACTTTTCAAAACGATCTGCACTATAGTTCCACTCTCTAGAGTGTTAATAGGTTACTAAATAATATACAAATACGGAGATACCTGTAAATATTTATGTGTAACTCCCACATCCGAGCACATACAACAATATAATTGATATTAATTTAAAGGTTAATTTAAAGGATATAATATCAACTTCTCAGGTCTATGTCCTTCAGGGGTAAATATATACGCTATAGAATACAAATTTGGTTAATTTTTCACACAAAAGTCAGGGTCCATTTGACTAGCTAAATATTGACCGATCTTTATCAAAAAAGGCATGCTTAATCTTTGGCCCGATACCTTTCTCCATCCAAAATTTGGGCTATTATTGCGGCCTCTGGAGCGACCAGAAAAACAAATTTAGAATTTGGTAAATTTCATACCCTAAATATTAACCGATCTTTCCCAAAAACAATAGCGGTCTTCATTGGCCAGAACCCATCTTACATGCAAAATTTCGTGAAGATTGGTCCACAACTTTGGCCTGTATCGTGTTTACAAATTATAATGGACAGACGGACGGACACACATGTCTAGATCGACTCAGCTAGTCGAGATATGACGATCGGTATACTTAAAGGTGTGTCTAGGACCAATATTTCGCGGCGTTACAAACTTTTGGGGCTGCACAAAGCTATAATACCCTGACAACATAGTTGTGTAGGGTATAATTATTATCTGATCATCACCGGAAATTATAGACGTTGTCCTCGACCATAACTGGAAATTCATGGCACATTTCAAAGCGATCTAAACTATAGTGCCGCTCTCTAGAGTGGTAATGGGTTACTAAATAATATACAAATACGGAGATACCTGAAAAAATTTACGTGTGACTCCCACATCCGAGCAAACACAACAATATAATTGTATTAATTTAAAGGTCAACCACTTCTCTTGGATATAATATCAACTTCTCAAGTCTATGCCATTCAGGGTTAAATATATACGCTATAGAATACAAATTTTGTCATTTTTCATACAAAAGTCAGGGTCCATTTGACTAGCTAAATATTGACCGATCTTTATAAAAACAGGCATGCTTAATCTTTGGCCCGATCCCCTTCTCCATCCTAAATTTCACGATGTTCGGGCCATTATTGCGGCCTCTGGAGCGATCAGAAAAACGGACAAAAATTTAATATTTGGTCCATTTCATCCCCTAAATATTAACCGATCTTTCCCAAAAACAAAAGGGGTCTTCATTGGCCAGAACCCATCCTACATGCAAAATTTCGTAAAGATTGGTCCATAACTGTGGCCAGTATCGTGTTTACAAATTATAATGGACGGACGGATACACATGTCTAGATCGACTCAGCTAGTCGAGATATGACGATCGGTATATTTAAAGGTGGGTCTAGGACAAATATTTCGCTGCGTTACAAACTTTTGTGGCTGCACAAAGCTATAATACCCTCACAACATAGTTGTGTAGGGTATAATGACAATTTTGAACCAATCGAGACCGCCAAAATCTGAGAACTTATGATGGTAGAAAAAAACGCTAGCTGGGTTTTGAATTATTACCTAAATGTTTTGTTTAAACCCATTTTTAATTTGGTGGAGACTGACCTCCTCGTGGTGTCACATGAGGCAGCTATTTTCATCACCCGTTGAAATAGTGAGCTGATATGTTGACGACCCCCGCAAATGTATAAATGACCACGATCTGCGAATCTGCACTTGGAATGTGCGCACGTTGTACAGAACAAGAGCAATGTTCACTTTGGGGGATATACTCAAGACGATTGCACACTGTATTATAGCTGCCATGAAACGAGACATGAATTTGGCTGCGGATTTATGGTTAGGAGAATAAAAGACCTTGTCTCGAGATATAAAAGCGAAGTTCTTAAACATCAGTCTCATTTGCGCCCACGCTCCGACAGAAGACAAAGATGAGTAGACCAAAGACATATTTTACGAGCGACAAGAAACAGTATATGACCGTGGCGCTGGTCATGGCATTAAAATTCATATATAGTACTTTTCGTACCCTTCTAGTACGAATTTCCTAAAACCCTCTCTTATCTCATTGCTACACACCAACAACTAACTCCACTCAAAATTTCAAGCTTCTAGCTTCAGCCGATTAGTCTGTCAGTCAGTCCCTCACTCAATCACTTAACACTAAGCTCTTTTATATATTAAGATAGGCATTTTATAGAAATCTGACGTATTATCACTAGTGTCAAAAACGTCCTTGGGCCAATAGAATAATTGTGATGACACGTATAACCTCAAATCGAAGTATATTTCCTTTAGGACGTTTCTAGCACATGCACAAGAATGTACTATACTGTACCACAAAAATATTATGTCTTTGGGCCGAGGGGTTCTTTCTATGGATAGAATAATATTATTTAGAAAGAAGCAAATATAAATTATATTTTTTATTTTCTTATTCAGAATTGAAATTATTAGAATTTTTATTGATTTCCCATTAACAACAAATTCCATAAATTGCCGCTTTTATACAGATATCAAAACCCAAATTCCTGTGTATTATGAATTTGTGCTGTCAAATAAAAACTCCATTCAATTTATGGATTTTGTTGTGCTAAATTTGTGACAATTCTAGAATCCGCAATTGGAATAATTGGAATTTAAGTTCATGGTATTGTTGTAGTTGCGATAAACAGTGACAGCTTCACACAATATTTTTTGGCAAATAGAAAACTAATCTGCATATTTGTTAAGTTAAAAAAAAAATCGCATTTTGTTTACCGAAAAAACTATAGATATACGATTAGGGTCATGGAAGCAATATATTCCGAAATAAAAAAAACTAAAATAATTTTAAACGCAATCGAAGATTGTTATATTAAATGTTTAATAAATTTGTTTTGCTATAAATGATTTATGTTTATACCTCTCCACACCATGCACATAATAGTAGACTAATTCAATTTGCAGCAGACAAAAAGTACAACCACATTATCCCCATTGTCGAGCATTGACATCAATGCCGACAATGACATTAACATAATGCTTCTGTCTATGACAACCTTCAATCAATTGCCAAGATATTGTTATAATTAGCCTTGTCATGGCGATACTCTCTGTGGCGTCTGAAGATTTTGTAAAGATAAAATATGAATAGGTCATATTCGAGGACATCGAGTGGCATCAGAATTTGAATAGAAAACCAGTAAGGAAAGTAGTAAAGTCGGACGGGACCGACTATATGATACCCTTTACCACTATGGGTATATTCAACAGATACATGCTAACAGACGTCGCATTTTTGTAGGATCATTAACATTAAATAGGATGATATAAGATAAGTTACCTTTATCTAAAAGTGAACCGACTCAATCCATAAACATGTCATGCGTTTGTTACAATAGGACAAAATTATTTAAAGCAAATATCAATAATACACCCGTTCAATATTTGGAAGCCAATACTTCTACATAACGCAATTAAGTCAATTTATGCTAAATTGTGTACTTTGTGCAAAATTTCATGTCAATCTGACAAACATAAAGTGTTTGGTGCACCATTTACTTAAAATCGGACGGGAATTTATATAGGAGCTATATCTAAATCTGAACCGATTCCAACAAAACTTTACACAAGGTAGATTATAGTAACTTCAAACCAGTGAACGTAGCTGTATAGTCGGACGGGGCCGACCATATGATATCCTACACAACTACCACGGAACTCTAACTTTCTGCAGATCTTTATTCCAAGAATGGACAATATTTCGCGAAATTTGCACACTCTTAACCGATTAGAGGTCAATAGCTCCTATTTCTTGCCATGACATCTATTTCGAATTATGTTTTATTTCATAATATCCAATTTTTTCCAATTTACCCGCTGAATAGTGACATATCATTACAAAAGCCCATCAAATTAGTTGGCCAGATTCATTCTCCAGTGTATTATTCAGCTTATAATTGTGGCATTTAGATTGACTTGATAAAACACAATAAAAATAAGTTTCGGTCCAGGTGTTGTTCTTGACCAGGCGTTGTCCTTGACCAGGCGTTGTCCTTGACCAGGCGTTGTCCTTGACCATAACCGGAACCTCATGGACATTTTAAAAGCGATCAGCGCTATATTTCCGCCCTACAGTGTGGTAATGGGTTACTAAATAATCTCTGAATACGTAAACAACTGTAAATATTTAAGAGTAACACTCATATCCGAACATATATGACAATATAGTTGGTATCAATTTAAAGGCCAACAACACCTCTTGGATATATTATCAATTTCTCGGGTATATGTCCTCCAGGAGTAAATATATATGCCATAGAATACAAATTTTGTAAATATAGGCCGATCTTTATCAGGCATGTTTATTCTATGGCCCGATCCTCTTCCCATGCACAAATACGCGATGTTGGTCCATAATTGCGGCCTCTGGAGCGACCAGAAAATCAGACAAAAATAAAGTTTTTGGTCCATTTCATCACCTAAATATTAACTGATTTTTTCCAAAAACAGTAGGGGTCTTCATTGGGCAGAACCCAAATTTCGTGAATATTGGTCCATAACTGTGGCCTGTATCCTGTTTACAAATTATAATGGACAGACGGACGGACGGACACACATGTCTAGATCGACTCAGCTAGACGAAATATGACGATCGGTATACATAAAGGTGGGTCTAGGACCGTTATTTCGCGGCGTTATATATATATATATATATATATAAATCTGAACAGATTTTGAAAAGAAACTTAGCACACATCATTCCGATTTTTACGAAACATTCGTGCAAATCGAAAGAAATAGAGGGTCTTTGGTGCGAACGAAAATATATATGGGAGCTATATCTAAATCTGAACCGTTTTTAACGAAACTTAGCACACATCATTCTAGTCTTATTTCAGTACGCTGTGCAAAATGTCGTGTAAATCGAAAGATATATGGGACTTTGGTGCACCATTTACATGAAATCGGGCGAAGATTTATATGGGAGTTATATGTAAATCTGAACAGATATTTAAATCGGATTAGACATAGCATCTTTGAAGGACCATTGAAATGGAATCGGACGAAATTAACTGCATACATAGATATTTGAACAAAACTAAAACAACCCATACCATAACAATCTGAAATTTATGAAAAATTTAATGGACGTAATTCAATTTGACTTTTTGGTGCTACATTTACATAAAAACGGACGAAACTATATATGGACGAAACTATATATATTTAAATCTGAACCGATTCCAACGAAACTTCGCATGCAGTACTCAGTGCAATTTTCAGTATTTTGGGGGGTTTTGATCTAATTTAATATTTGGTGTAATAGAAGGTATTGTGATGCAGTAATGTTAGTTCCGAAATTGAGCTATATCAGTTTTCAATTAGGCATAGCACCCCACCCTAGCATGCGCCGTCAATATCGGTCCACTTTTTTTTGGTTATTTAGGAAAAATCTCCATTACAAACTGCTGAAATTTGGTGTACATTATAATTTACATAAATCGGTTTGTAGAATTGTCGGTATAGGTCCACATTTTGGTATTTTAATTTCAAGAACCATTTATATATCTACGGCCGAACTTAACGCTTTTTCACTTGTTTATTATACCTTTGCTACACATATATTTTCGCTATTACTTATAACTAGCACCGCACTCATCTTCAAAAATATCTATTCTCCAAAAATAAATACCCACCTGGCCACTTGTAATTAACTAAATGGCATTGACGTGGAAGAAATGTTGTACAGCAGAGGTTGGGTACATAGTCGAAGTGGCGCCAAAAAAACTTCTTTCCTGCCAGTGTCTGATACTTGTGTACAAAAATATTTGCACAATTTTTCCTACTGTTTTTTTTATTATTCCATTGCACAAAGTTTTTGTCTAGTCGAAGTCCTGTGGACCCAAAAAAAATCCATTGAAATTATCTTAAGGATTAATTAAAGTGTCCGTAAACGAACGTCAATGAAGTAGAAATTGAAAAGAGTGTGATTTTGAGTTAATTAATACTAAATGCAAATTTATCAAACTTGAGAGGTTTAATGTTCTAACGTAATGGGTTTATTGGATTTGGGCAATTAGGGTAGTATCAGATAAAGGGAGATCCAAATAGCACAAACGAAATTGAATTGTGTTCGATAATGTACTGAATTGATTAATTAGAGAGGTAGGCGTTTACTATTTGCAATATTACTTCTAAAATACTTTAAGGTATTCAGGTGTGGTGTCACAAGTACCTGTTGTCGTTGGCAAATTTCTATCATATATTCACTATTAATTGTTCTGCACTACCAATTTGTTATGTAACTTCTTGTTGTTGTTGACCATCTTGTCCTAAGCTGGGATTAAATCTTCGAATGACATATTTCCTAATTGAGGTTCGGTAAAAGAAATTCAAGCATTTCAGATATGTTTCAAGGTAAATATTGACAAATCCTTAGAACACGTTTCATCTATGTATACCCACACACACGCACGCCCACACAGTTTATTGTTATGGACGGTCGTTGTTGTTGTTGCTGTTTTCGTATTTTCTTAAGCTTGTTTGTGTGTGTGGAATTGTGTACCAACAAATTTCCCTTCCATGGAGTATTAGGTTGTTCCCTTGCCAATTCTAGTTTAAATAAAAACGGATTAGTACAAACACAAACACATATAGTGATAATGGTGTGTAGTACTAAGAATTCTCGTTCGTTTGGTTCGAGTATTTGTCACAGCAGTTGAACACAACAAAATAAAACCAGTAAGAAAAGTAGTAAAGTCGGACTGCGACGACTATATGATACCCTTCACACCTTTGGGTATATTCTACATATGTATCTCAACATATGTAGAATATACCTGAACCGATTCCAGGGAAACTTGCAAGAGACTAATTTATATTACATCAGTACGTTGTATCAATCGGCCTAGCTATGGATATTTTCACGAAGCTTAGCAACATCATTCTAGACTTAATTCAGTACCCTATACAAAAATTCCTACAAATCGAAAGATATATAGGGACTTTGGTGCACCAATTACATAAAATCGGACGAAAATATATATGGGGAGCTATATCTAAATCTGAACCAATTTCCATGAAACTTAGCACACGCCATTCTAGCCTTAATTCAGTACGCTATGACAATTTTTCAGAGATTTTGGTGCACCAATAACCTAAAATCGGATGAAAATATATATGGGAGCTATATCTAAATCTGAACTGATTTTCACGAAACTTTGCACACATTATTATAGACGCAATTCAGTACGCTATGCCAAATTTCGTGTAGATCGAAAGATATTTAGGGACTTTGGCGCACCATTTACCTTAAATCGAACAAAATATATGGGAGCTATAGCTAAATCTGGACCGATTTTCACGAAACTTTGCACACATCATTCTAGTATCAATTCAGTACGTAGGAACATTGGTACACCATTTATATTAAATCGGACGAATATATATATGTATATATATATATATATGGGAGCTATATCTAAATCTGGACCGATTTCCAGGAAATTTAACACACATCATTCTAGACATAATTCATTACGCTGTGCCAAATTTCGTGCAAATCGAACGATATATAGGGACATGGGCCAAATAAGTAACCTATGCCAAATTTCATCCAATTCGGATCATAAATGCGACATGTACTTTGTTTACAATTTAACATGGACAGACGGACGGACATGCATAAATCGACTTAAAAAGTGATTCTATGCATATTCTAAAAAGGAACCATGTGTCTATCTCATTTCCATTTTCCTGTTACAAACATATGCACAAATACATAATACCTGTACCACAGTGTGGTGAAGGGTATAAAAAATCTTCAATGAGTTATTTATTTAGGATTTAAGAAGATTTCTGAGGCAATTATCAGTGTTCTGTTGTTTTACTGTTTTTGTTGATGGCTCATGTGTTTACAGATTGTTAAAAAATCGACAAACTTAAATTAGTTTATTTCGACAGGGCTTTGGGGCTTGAGGTAATTGCGTATGATTGGGTCCGAGGTACGGTAAAACAATATTGAGAATTTTGTATTTTAAAATAAAATAAATAAATGAAACCTACAACATAAGGTGCACATTCAGTATACCTAGAATCGATGAAAACATGTATATGGGTTCTACGCTATGGTATATTGTTGACAGGAGAAATTGAATTACTTAAGTACAGATTCTTATGTAGGAAAATTGCTGTAGGGCATAAAAAATTCCGAAATCCTCAAAAAAATCAAAAAATTGATGTTCCGGTTATACCAAATGGCAATTTTTGGTCAGAAGATTTGAAAATGTAGACTCCCCATGAAAATTTAATAAATCAACTTAGAGCCAATTCTGTTGAATAATGTACAAAACATACAGATTAATAGAGGTACCGTAATATTGGGGCTACACAGAAACTTAGGTCAATATTGATGATTAGGGCTTTTGCCCCCAAATGAGAACCCAAAACATCAAATTTCGGCCATTTTTAACATATATTGCCGCAAACGTCTTAAAAATGCCGTTATTTATGTGATACCATTCTATGGAGCTACCCTAAAAAGTAGACCCAAATTGATGATTTTTGGTAGAAAAATTTGTTACCCAGTAAGAATATGTAGAGAATTAATTTTTTAGTAGATTTATATATGTCGGAATTCGATGACATTTAGCACAGCGTACCATATTGAAATTACTAAAATCAGTTTAGATATAGATGTAGTTAGTATACTCTCGCCGATCACTGCATAGCAGCCCTCGTCTCTTTAGCGCCTCTTGGTAACCTTCGCGTTATTTCGTGGGTTATGCTCTTGTTTTTTTTTTTTTTTTTTGATATTAAAGACCGATTCGCCGCCCTCAGTCGATAGAAAGTTAAAGTAGACAGACTCCTTTAACTTTAGATTGGTTCAACTTTTTCTTTTTATCAGCTGGCGGGAAGTTATTTTTATTCCATTCTCCACACTGTGACATATGGTATAACGTTTTGTGAGTATGTTTGTAACAGGCAAGGGTACTAAATAAGTCCAGATTGATGTTTCAGGGTTAGATATAACTCCCATAAATAGTTTCGTCCGATTTGAGGTACGATTTATACATGTCCATAGGTCTGTACGTGTTAAACTGGACGAAATTTGGTACTTGAACGAAATTGGTCATACGGTACTGAATTATGTTTAGAATGATTTGTGTTAAGTTTGTGAAAATGGGTTCAGATTTAGATATAGCTCCCATATATATGTTCGCCCGATTTAAGGTAAATGAACTTGGAGAAGAGTATCATATATTATATCAAATTGAAGTATAGATCTCATAAATATTATCTTTCAGATATATGTATATATATCCGATTTCATATTCATAGGCCTCAAAATGTGATAAGCCTTTAGATCTTTCCTTACTGGTTGTGTGTATCATTTTTCGGTGGTGTATCATAACAGTGGGGCATACAAATCGATTGCAATCTAAAACACTTTTGTGACACACATCGTATTTGGCGTATCCCATTGGTAAACAAATATCTGTGTCGAACAGTAATCTCTTTCAAGAACATTTTCAATTGAACAAAAGTGCTAGCTGTTAGCTTAAGGTTTACATAGGCGGATAATATTTTAACTGTGTTGTTTACGGTAAATTAAATTTCAAGCATTTCAAACTAACGATTCACAATCAATAAACAATATTGTTTTGCGTATATTCAGATGGAACATTTTTCAAAATAACAAGATGATAAAAAGAAAATCAATCAAGGCCGTTTAACTTTTTGTATCGTGAATTAAATATTTATTGAATATTCTGAGACTTTAATGTCATACGTCTATTATATAGGTTGGGCACGACCATTTAATGGCCTCCCTCTGTAACTCATTAAAAAATTGGACTATCGTGAGGTTTTTTGTTTTAAATTAGACTATGCGAATCTGGTCTAGATGTAGGAACTCAAAATTATATATACATTAAAATAATACATATTTAAATTCATGCTTAAATGATAATCTATTTAGTTATTTTTTATTGGGATCTTACTTAGGTGTTCCTCAAACCCTCTGCAAATTTGTGTGGCCCTAGACAACGTGGGACCATCAGGGCGACTCGTGGAAGTCAGAAACTACCCTTACTATGATTGTTTTATATAGATTATCATTTAAGCATGGATTTAAATATATATTATTGTAATGTATATATAATTTTGAGTTCCAACATCTAGACCAGATCCGCATAGACTAATTTAAAACAAAAAACCTCACGATAGTCCAATTTTTTAATGAGTTACAGAGCTATCTTTGGATGGGTACAAATGTACCACGGTTATTGATCTACGTATACTTTTTTGGTTATTGGCCGTAGGGTTAATAGATAACCTAAGGTGGTTGAGATCAACCGATTTTATGTAAATGGTGCACCAAACTCCAAAGGATTGACCGATTGCTACAAAATTTTGAACAGCGTATTGTAACTGTTTCATTTTTATACCTTCACCACTCTGTGCTACAGGGTATTATGTTTTTGTACATATGTTTGTAACAGGCAAAAGGAATCGAGATAGACCCATAGTTCCTTTTGAGAATATCCATAGAATCACTTTCTGAGTCGATTTATGAATTTCCGTCCGTCTGTAGATGTTATATTGTAAACAAAGTACTGATCGCATTTATGATCCGAATTGGATGAAATTTGGCACAGGTCACTAATTTGGTCCAAGGACGAACACTATTGAAATTGGAAAAAATCGGTTCATATTAAGATATAGTTCCCATATATATTTTTTGGTGCCCCATTTAAGGTAAATGGGGCACCAAAGTCCCTCTATATCTTTCGATTAGCATGAAATTTGGCACAGAGTACTGACTAAGCTCCAGAATAATATGTACCAAGTTTCGAGAAAATCAGTTCAGATTTAGATACAGCTCCCATATATATTTTCGTCCGATTTAAGGTAAATGGGGCACCAAAGTCCCTATATGTCTTTCGATTTGCACGAAATGTTTCATGGAGTTCTGAACGAGGTCTAGCATGACGTGTGCCAAGTTACGAGTTCCTATATATCATTCGATTTGCGGGAAATTTGGCACAGCATACTGAATTAAGTCTAGAAAGATGTGTGCAAAGTTTCGCGGAAATCGGTCCAGATTTAGATATAGCTCCCATATATATTTTCGTCCGATTTAAGGTAAATGGGCCACCAAAGTCCCTATATATCTTTCGATTTGCACGAAATGTTGCATGGAGTATTGAACGAGGTCTAGCATGACGTGTGCCAAGTTTCGAGTTCCTAAGTTCCTATATATATTCCGATTTGCATGAAATTTGGCATAGCGTACTGAATTAGATCTAGAATGATGTGTGCAAAGTTTCGTAAAAATCGCTCCAGATTTAGATATAGCTCCCGTATATATTTTCGTCCGATTTAAGGTAAATGGGGCACCAAAGTCCCTATATATCTTACGATTTGCACGAAATGTTGCATAGAGTACTGAATGAGGTCTAGAATGACGTATGCCAAGTTTCGAGAAAATCGGTTAAGATTTAGATATAGCTCCCATATATATTTTCGTCCGATTTAAGGTGAATGGGTCTCCAAAGTCCCTATATATCATTCGATTTGCACGAAATTTGGCATAGGGCACTTAGTTGGGTCCAGAATGATGTGTGCTTTGTTTGATATAACTCGGTTCACATTTAGATATAATTCCAATATATGTTTTCATCCGATTTAATGTAAATTGTGCACTAAAGAACCAAAGATTGGCCGACCCGCACACAATTTTGTACAATGTGCTAAAGTTACTATAACCTTGTGTCTGTCCAGTTTTCTTGAAATTGGTTCAGATTTACATATAGCTCCTATATGTACTTTCGTCCGATTTTAAGTAAATGGTGTTCTAAAGACCCATAGCTAGGTCGATTGGCAAAACGTAAAGGAAATTAGTATAAAGTAATGTCGGACAAGTTTCCTTGAAATCGGTTTAGATTTAGATATAGCATAGCTTCCATATATAATTTCGACCTATTCATGTTGATTACAAACCAAATAATCAGTGGGTGCTTTATATATATTACATTTTAAACAGTGAATCATACCAAATAGCGTGCGTAAAGTGTGCTTAAAGTCTTTTTAAAAAGTATGGAATAGATTGCAGATGGCATGTGTAAGGATTGTTGTTAGTCGATTTACTTATAGATAAAGATCGCATTTTTAAGTACGTTCAATTTCATGCCAATGTTCCTTCGAAAAGGCGACGTCTTTTAGGATAGGATATGTAGAATATAACCAAAGTGGTCAAGGGTGACTATTACTACTTTCCTTATTGTTTTTTTTTGTACGAATTTTTTTGAATATTGATTCAGATTTAGATATAGCTCACATATATAGTTTCGTCCGTTTTTTGGTAAATGATGCATCAAACACCCCATATTTGTTCGATTGGAACAAACTATTATACAGCGTACTGAATTAGGTCCATATGTGGAAAGCGGTTCAGATTTTGATATAGCTCCCATATATAGTTTCGTCCGATTTTATATAAATGGTCCACCAAACGATCAAATTGTCCGATTGAGACAAAATGCGCAAAATTTGGTTGAAATCGGATCAGATTTAGATACAGCTGCCATATATATTTTCGTCCGATTTTATTTAAATGGTGCCCCGAAGAGCCTATGATTATTCGATCTTCACGAAATTTGGCATGGTTGAGTTTAGGGTGATGTGTATTAAAGTTGCAAAAATTGGTTTACAATTAGATATATCTCCGAGTTTATGTAAATGGTGCACCTTGGAACCTACGTCTGTTCCATACACGTGAGATAAAAATGTGGAGGGCGCACTGTTCTGCAGTATACCAAATGGTATATGTCATGGTTGCTCAATTAGTTCCATATAAACAGATATCTACATTAATTTTTTATATATTTCATGCAAATAGTACACCAAAAAATCCGTTTCACATCCAATTTTTCATAGGTTTCATAATGGTTTATGTATGGGTATTTTATGTATATCATATATTTCAAGGTATTTACCTATTTTTTACTATACCCTGCAACGTTTGTGAGAATATTGTCGATGAGTTTGTTAATAAATATTGCAAATTTGCTATACTGCTGGTACATATCTTCCAGGTCAAAAGAAAGATTTTAGATTGTTTCCGCATCACAGACACTGAACATTATTCACATGCCATAAATCATCCCCTCAGCCAAGCGTTCGCAGACCACAAAAGGACGGACCGACAGATGAACAAACCATCAATCATAAGTTTGATCTACATAAAACCGAATCGGTACACAGGAAACTAAACATCTATAAAATATTGCGATAACACATTACATATGTATCGGTGGTTGTTAATGTGTATCGAACCCCAAAGAGGACATTTATGAGAAATCGATATATATCATTTGTTATTTTTAGTCCTTTGAGCATTACCCAAAAATGGATGTGTTGATATGGAATGGAAACAATGAAAGGAATTCATTTCTGTAAAAAAACAAACAAAACAAAACCGAAAAACTATTGATTAATCGCAAACATATTGAAATACAAGATATCAGTGATTGTGTTGTAAAATGGAAATTCATACATTTATGTAAATTTGGTATCTTTTAAATATAAATAACATTTGCATGTAAATATACCACATTTCATTGCCATTGAATTCAATGCAATAATAACTAATAAATCGAATTCAAATATAATTAAATTGTATTATGTTATTACCAATAATAGACATTTTCTTTACTGCTTTATTTAATCTTCATTATCCTCTCGAACGGCGAAAGAGAATATCGAGAAGCAAAACAATGCAAGTGTAAACTTTTACACTTTCACAGTTTGTTTTTTCCATTTAAATTTCCTGAAAAGCTTCTTAACAATATCGGATTTTAATTTCACAATATTTGGCCGTTCTTCATTTAAAATTAAGAACAAGTAACTCTGAACAACAAACTTCGCACAAATATCTCTAACCCTGTTGCTTCCCAATGGACGTTTGGAAAAAAAAAAACAATCCAACAACATCGAAATTATTTTGCATTTTCATCTTTCTTGTCTTCTTTTTGCCACTTGTAGCAAAACAATTGATTTTTTTCTCAACGTAACAAACATTTAAAATAAGCGGCATTGACTGCTGCAGCTAACTGAAAATAAACAAAGAGGAAGCCAACAAAATTAATGATCCCCTTATGCAGTTAAATGGGTGAAAGTTATACAAAAAGGCAACGCAACAGAAAATACCAAAAAATAGTCCAAAAAAGACTGATTAAAAAGAAATTGAACACAAAAAAAGCTAAGAGAAAAATATTTAACAAACAAAAAGGCAGAAAAGCTACTGAAGCACGGGGAGAGAAACTAATTTTTTATATGGTTGCAACTTTGAAAACGTTCCACAATACAATTTTAAATTAACACTGAATTTGAACTTAAGAATATAACTTTAACCAGTAAGGAAAGTATGTATATCACCACTACGGGTATATTAAAAAAAAGCACCTAACAGAAGGGCCATTAACATGGAAGTGGGTGAAGTAAAATATGTGACTTTTATATAAATGTGAAGGGACATAGATCAATTCATAAACATGCAATTCGTTTGTCACAATGGAACAATAACATGTAAATCGATTTAAGGGGACCCCCCATTCTCGGGGTCAAAATTTTTGTTGATATAATTCGAATCTACACTAATTAATAAATGTCCCTACAAAATTTCAAGTGAATATCTCAAGAACTCATGAAGATATAGCCGATTTATTGTGTCAACATCAGGTGACGGCTGAAGGGCTTCTCAAATTTGAAACGCGTTTTTCTCTAAACATTTTTTTGTGAATGGCGGGCACGATAACTCAACAACTATTAACCCAATCGATTTCAAATTTTCACACGTTTCTCTGTGAGTGTATAGCTATCGTATGAACTAGGATAAAGCCAATCGGTGAAGATCTTCCTTATTTTTTAACTTGGTTTTTGGTAAAAAATCGGCGATTTTCCAAAAATATTTTTTCAAAGGCCCACCATTTTGTTAATTTTAGAGTGAAGTCAATAATCCTAGTTCATACGAGAGCCAGACATGTACTCTTTCTAACACCGTTGAAATTTTCGGATTCCGGTGTTCCAGTGAGGAGTTATCATGCCCGCCATCAAAAATAAGGACTTTTCTTTAATTACAAAAAACTACAACAAAACAATAACAAAAATATTTTGTAAATATTTTTTCTTCTCTTTTATCTTTAATTATATATGTGCAATGTTACAAACCTTAACAAGCATTGGTATTAATTTACCAGCCCATTGAAAATCTTGAAAAATTAAAATCGCGAATGGGTGGGTTCCCTTAAAGCAAATATCAATTGTGAACGCGTTGAATACTTGGAACACGAAGTCGGTATATATATATATATATATATATATGGGCTACATCTGTACGCAATTTCCACATTTTGAAAAAAAAACATAAAGAGTATGGTGCAACATTTATATAAAATCGGATGAAAATAGATATGAAAGCTATATCCAAATATGAACGGACTTCAACGATACTTGTCACAGTCGAAAGATATATATCTTTGGTACACCATTTATATTGAATCGGTCGAACATATTTATGGGACTTATGTCTAAATCTGAAGCGATATTCAAGAAATGTTACACACATCATTCTAGACCTAATTCATTACGCTATGCCAAATTTCGTGGAAATCGAATGAAATATAGGGGCTTTGGTGAACCATTTACATTAAATCGGGCGGAACTATATATGGGAGCTATATCTAAATCTGAACTGATTTTCGCGACACTTAATACACATTATTCAAGAATTAGTTCAGTACGCTATGCCAAATTTCGTGCAAATCAAATGATTTTCAGGGACTTTGGTGCACCATTTACCTAAAATCGGGCGAAACTATATATGGGAGCTATATCTTAATCTGAACCGATTTTCAAGAAACTTAACACACAACATTGCAGACTTTATTCAGTACGCTGTACCAAATTTCGTGGAAATCCAATGATTTTCAGGGACTTTGGTGCACCAATTACCTAAAATCGGGCGAAACTATATCTGAACCGATTTTCACGAAACTTAGCACACATTAGTTTTTACTCAATTCAGTACGCTTTGCAAAAATGTGTGCCAATCGAACGAAATGTAGGAGCTTTAGTGCTCCATTCAAATAAATTCGGACTTAAATATATATGGACGCTGAACTGATTTAAATTTAGTATCTGTGCAAAACTATGTCCCAATCGGAATAATTATGGGAGTTTCAACAAAATTTGTGATACATTAATCTGAACCCAATGTAATGGGCTGTGCAAATTTTGTGGTAATATTACAAATCTTGGGAGTTTGGTGCTTCATTTACATAAAATCCGAGGAAAACTTATATGCGAGCTATATCTTAATCTAAACCGATTTTCTCAAAATTCAATAGGGTTCGTCCATAGCCAAATAACTGAAATCAGAAATGCTATCTATACTTTGTTTACAATTAAGCATGGACAGACGGACGGACATGCATAAATCAATTCATTCAATTCATATTCTCAAAAGAAATCATGTGTTTATATTGTTTCCTTTTGAATGTTACTAACATATTCTCAAGGTCATAATACCCTTTACCACAGTGTGGTGTAGGTCGAATTTGGAATGAAGATCAGCCAGAAGCAGTGGAAACCCTATAAATGCATGTAAAGAAAGCACTTTATAAGCTGGTCGCTTCATTTGTCCCTTTTTGTTCGAATATATTGCAAATTGTATAATCGTTTCAAATAAAGACTTCATGCATTTTTCTGATTTCGATGTGTTTTTGGAAAAACATTCCTAAAGCTCTTAAAAAATCACCCTTTACAATAGTCATCTCGATTTCGGTAACGATAATGAGCCACCAGAATTGCAGTGTCGAGTTTTTATAAATAGGCAAACATGTAACTATGGACAAAATTATATAACTCATAATTAAAACAGTCCTCTTCTCTTTTCTTCCCAAAATTGTCATATAACATGCCACAATTGCCATATCGTTTCGTGATTCCCGCATTACAATTTAACGGTTTGCTTTTCCGTTTGATTTCCATTCTCATACTTCTTTTATGCAGCATTTGTTCGATGCTGCCCAGTAGTTCCGTCGATGACATTTTTCTGGCAACAAAATTTTAACGACCATAAAATTAACAATTAAACATGTCTGAAGTGTTAAATCTCAGAGATTTCTTTTTTATGGCCACTGCACAGAAAACTGTAAAAGTTGTAATTTTTTGTAACAATATCCTGAAGCTATTGTAAAGACCAAAAGGACGGACCGGCTGGCCAACCAACCAGCAGACCATGTCTGTATGTAATTTTATTGTCAACATTTGTAGAACATTAATGGCATGAAACAAAAAGTGCAACACAATGTTGCAAGCATAAAAGTTGTGATCTTTGTGGATTTTATTTAGGTTATCAGAAGAAGACATGGCCACAGAAAATCCCTTATAATTGAATATAATTTGCATAATGATAAATTAACACAATGAACATAAACAAGCCGATATACTTCAGAAGAATCTTTCCTTGCCAAATAAATATAAAACCAGTAAGGAAAAAAATAAAGTCAGAGGGGCGGACTATATGATAACCTTCACCACTTTGGGTATATTCAGCAGATGAATCCTAACAGACGTCGAAATTGGATCCATAAACATGTCATTCTGCAACCGATACAAAATTTTTCGTTTGTTCAGATATATAAGCTATATCTAAATCTAAACCGATTTCAGGAAACTTAACACACATCATTCTAGAACTAATTTATTACGCTGTGGCAAATTTCGTGTAAACCGAGAGATATTAAGGGACCTTGCTACACCATTTACCTTAAATCGGACGAAAATATATATGGGAGCTGTATCTAAATCTGAACCGATTTTTACATCATTCTAGACCTAATTCATTACGCTGTGCCAAATTTCGTGCAAATCGGAAGATATATAGGGACTTTGGTGCTCCATTTACATTAAATCGGACCAAAATATATCGACGCCTCCGAACCATAGTATGCTAAGTCGACTTAGCATGTTTTAAAGTTCTTTGCGTTTTTAGATACTACGGTCCTTAATTTATATTCTCTGAAATTTTGGGATTAATCATCGGCCAATCCAAACGAAAGTTATAAGCATACTTTGAGAGCTTCTACGGAAAAACTCGCTTTTCAGACTTAGCATACTATGGTTTTCGGACTTAGCATCTGAAGCGATTTTCCCAATTTCAATAGGGTTTGTCCTATGCCAAATTTCAACCTAAGCGGATCATAAATGTGACCTGTACTTTGCTCACAAAAATACATGGACGGACAGGCAGACGGACAGATGGACGGACATGCATAAATCGACTCAGAATGTGATTCTGTGCATTTCTCAAAAGGAACCATGTGTCTATCTCGTTTCCCTTTGCATGTTACAAACATATGCACAAAGACATAATATGTTGAATACCAAATTATAACAAGATTGATAAAAAATCCGCCATATGGGGTATATTCTAAATAGAAGATTGGTAGGGAGGAGTTCAAAGTACCAAATTATAGTCAATTCCGTACAAAAACGAACCTAAATTCCCCAAAATACCGAATATGGGGGCTATACTAAAACGTCACCCGATACATTGCATTTTCAATAATAAACATCCTAGGAGTCACTGGGGAATATATCGAAGTGTTGCAAAAGGAATGAGAAATTTAGAGGACATAAAACAACAATTTGACGTTGAACGGAAAATATATAACTCATAGTGCTAATATATAATTTTCTCAATTCCATACTACAGTTGAGGGGAAGGGTCCAATATCTCATCGACAAACTCAGAATATAGACAAATAAAATTACGTATTAAAAATCAATACATATAATTCAAAACTCTACCTTTTTAAATTTCTTAAACGAATTTTATAAAAATATCATATATTTAATTGTGTTTATAAATGCAACCATAATGTTAATGGTATGACAAAATAATTTAATTTTATCTCTTTCACTTTATCTTGTTTCTGTTTAATTCCCTTGCAGCATTATTTTCCCTATGGCCAACAATGGTTTTGTTTCATGAATGCATAATGCAAATTTTCTGTTACAAGTTTTACAATGAGTATATGACATAGTTATTTTTTGATATAAAAATACAAAAACAACACAACTATTGATTTATATAACCCCAAGCTCTAATAAAAATGAAAATATGTTTTGTGATAATATAAAGAAAATGTAGAATGCTTTAAGATATATCTATAGTTGTGTATGCATAAAACATAATCTAGTGAGCTATCTAAAAAATATATGGTCATTTGGTGCAAAAATAAATCGAAACAAAATATTATCTAACCAGTAAGGAAAGTAGTAAAGTCTGACTGGACCAACTATATGATACCCTTCACCTTTTTCGAAGGAACATTGATATGAAATTGCACAAACTTAAATATGTGATCTTTGTCCATATGTGATGCGACTAACAGCAACCCATAAACATGCCATTCTGCAACCTATGCTGAATATAATTTCAATAGGGCAGATTTAAAGCAGTTTGTGTACAATGGGACACATTTTTGGAAATCGATTTAAAGCGAACTTGACACACCCTATTCGTTATGCTGCTCTCTTGAAAACTTATTTTTAATCAGACAACCATTGATTATTTGCTGCACAATTAAAATGAAATACGACGAAAATATATGGAAGCAATGTATGCATCTGTACCAATTTTAACGAAACGGAAAAACGTCAATCTAGTCTCAATTCAGTACGCTATGACAAATTTCGTTACAATCGGACCAACATTAGGAGTTTGATGCAACATCACAAATATATATGGGAACTATATCTAAATCTGAAGAGGTTTCAACGAAAACATATTTATATCTTCGCAGAGATTTATTTTAATTTTAAGTTCAGTATGATTTAAAAATGTTATGTCAATCGGCCTAGCTTTGGGCCACAGTGCACCATTTAGAGCACGAAAATATATATGGGAGCTATATGCAAATCTGAACAAATTTTTACGAAACTTAGCAAACATCATTCTAGTCTTAATTCAGTACGTGCTGCAAAATTTCTGAACCAATTTTCAACGAAATTTAGCACACATCATGCTGGTCCTAATTCATTATAGTATATGATTCATATAGTATATGCAGACATCACTCCAGGTGCAATTCAGTATACCATGCAAAATTTCGAGGAAATCGAAAGATATATAGGGACTTTGGTGAACCATTTACATAAAATCAAACGAAATTATATATGGGAGCTATATCTAAGTCTGGACGGATTTTCACGAAAATTGGCAGACATCACTTTAGGCTCAATTCAGTACGTACACCATTTACATTAAATCGGACGAAAATAAATATATATGGGAGCTATATCAAAATATGGACCGATTTTTCTCAATTTCAATATGGTTCGTCCTTGGGCCAAATAAGTGACTTATGCTAAATTTCATCCAATTCGGATCATAAATGTAATGTGAGTGTGTTGGTGGCGGCGAGATTGGCGTTTTATCAATGAACATGAATCTCCGAATAAATACAATATATATATATATATATATCCACCGACTCTCTTTTGTATTATGGATGTGTGTCTGTTAGATTTTTAATGAAAATTGCAAATATATTTATACTGCTGCTGTTGTCGTTGTTGCTGCTTCTCAAGAAGAATATCTATGGTAACCCAAAGGCATAAGCCTTTTGAACACATTTTTGTGTTCCAAAACAACAATTCAATGTGCACTTGATATGAAGCACTCTTCTCATACAGACACACACACACACACATTTGTGTTTATATGTGTTAATGTGGATATTAAACGCAAAAGGTAAAACTATATTTTAGCTATAAAAGTTGAAAAAAAAATTAAATACAACCAACAAAAGCAAACAACTTAACAACATACATACCTTTATCAATACAATATGGCAACGACATGAAGCAAGTAGCAATGATACACTGGCCAAAAATGCTTCGAGCAATTGCTGGCGATGAATAAATTGAGAAAATTTAAAAGGATACAAACATTTAGAACTGTTTAATATATATGCTTATCCATTTCGTGGTTTCAAAAGTAAATGTAAATAAAACGGATATAAAATATGTATACCCTGAATAGCTATGTTGTAAAGGTTCTAAAACCACATTTTTGTGTACCGAACATCATATCCCTACCTTCCGTTATAGAAAAATCTTCACAAAATTTTGCATGTAAATCTCTGCCAAAACCCCTCCATTGAACCAAAAGCTATATATGTGTATGTTTTTCAGGCCATTCTAGAGACTATAACTTTTTCCCGAACATCACGAAATTTTACACGGAGAAGGGGATTTGTCCATGGAATGAACATATTTATTATCATGATATTTAGCAGGCCAAATTGACCCACACTTCTTTGTGAAAAATGACAACATTTGCATTTAATGGCGTACATTTTTACTCCTAATTTGATACAAATTTTATTGTTGTTATGTCAACACGGATGTGGGAGTTATACTTAAATATTTACTGGGATCTATCTATTGTGATATTGCCAATGATGACCTCTATAATTTTCGGTGATGATCAGATGAATTTTATGGGATTAAATTGGACCACAAACGTTATTTTTGTGTGTTTCTTTCAACTCACTCTGTATAACACAATTATAAGACGAACATTACATTTCATCACACGGGGAAGGGCATCTGGCAAACTAATCTTTGAGCTGTTTTAAAAGTGATCGATCAACATTTAGCGGGTCAAATGAATCAATACTTTTATGTGTAAAATAACAAATTTTGAATTTTCACTCCAGGAAAATCCTCTGAGGTAAGAATGCTAAGGTAAGAAAGAGGAGCTGTTGACAAAAAGGGTTCAAATATCGCGAAATATTGTTCAGGCTCAAAGTATAGATCCACAAAAAGTTAGAATTCATTAGTAGTTGTTTAGGGTATCATATGGTAGGCCCGTCCGACTATACTGCTCCGCTAACAGGTTGTAGAATATTTTAATTATTTGTATACATTGTGAGATAATTGTGAAAATCGGTTCAGAGTTGTATTTTGCCGATTTAATGTAAATGGTGCACCAAAGACCCTATTATCTTTCGATTTGCATGAAATTTGGCATAGCGTACTGAATTGAGTCTAGAATGATATTACTATGTTTCGTAAATATTATATATATTTTCGTCCGATTTCACATAAATGGTGAACCAAATTCCTAATGTTTGTCCAATTAACACGAAATTTTGTACAACGTATCATATTGAGACTTGAATGTTGAAATTGGTTCAGATCCAGCCATAGCTTTCATATGTATTTCGAACGGGTGTCTGATTGAGATTAAATTTTTAACAGTGCGGCGTACCGTAGAATATACCCAAGTGGTAAAGGGTTTCATAGGGTCTGACTTACTACTTTCCTTACTGGTTTTTATGGTGTTTGATATTATTTTCACATCAATACTTTGGCATATAATATAGCACACACACACAACAAATATGTGTATCTTTACATATGGACTATAGAAAAAAACCCCTTGTACAACTACATGAAAAGGAAATTGAGATTATGTTTGATTCGAAGCGACATATTGTTGTATAGGTGTTATAGACATACTTTTAAATACAATCACACAAATAGACCGTACCTCGTAAAAGGTTGAATAAATAAACGTGACTGCCACTACATTTGTATTTATACCCTTCTCCACACTGTGGTACAGGGTATTATGTCTTTGTGCATATGTTTGTAACAGGCAAAAGGAATCGAGATAGACACATGGTTCCTTTTGAGAAATGCATGCATGAGAATGCATGCCCGTCTGTCCGTCCGTCCATGTATTTTTGTTAGCAAAGTACAGGTCGCATTTATGATCCGAATTGGATGAAATTTGGCACAGCCAATTGTTTTGGCCCAAGAACGAACTCTATTGAGATTGAAGAAAATCGGTTCAGATTTACATATAGCTCCCATATATATTTTCGTCCGATTTCAGGTAAATGGTGCAACAAAGTCCCTGAAAATCATTAGATTTGCACGAATTTTCGCATAGCTTACTGAATTAAGTCGATAATGATGTGTGCTAAATTTCGGAAAAATTGGTTCAGATTTAGATATAGCTCCCATATATAGCATCGCCCGATTTTAGGTAAATGGTGCACCAAAGTCCCTGAAAATCATAAGATTTGTACGAATTTTGGCACGGCGTAATGAATTAAGCCTAGAATGACGTGTGATAAGTTTCGTGCAAATCGGTTCAGATTTAGATATCGCTCCCATATATAGTTTAGCCCGATTTTACGTAAATGGTTAACCAAAGCCTCTAAAAATCATGAGATTGGCAAGAATTTTGGTATAAGGTTACTGAATTATGTCTAGAATGATGTGTGCTAAGTTTCGTGGAAATCGGTTCAGATTTCGATATAGCTCCCATATATAGTTTCTCCCGATTTTAGTGAATGGTGCACCAAAGTCCCTGAAACTCTTCAATTTTCACGAATTTTTGCATACTTTTGTGTGTGCTAAGTTTCGTGAAAATCGGTTCAGATTTAGATACAGCTCCCATATATATTTGCGTCCGATATAAGGTAAATGGTCACTTATTTGGCCCAAGAACGAACCCTATTGAAATTGGAGAAAATCGGTTCAGATTTAGTTATAGCGTCCATATATATTTTCGTCCGATTTTATGTAAATTGAGCACCAAAGTCCCTGCATATTGTCCAATTTTGGCACAGCGTACGGTATAAAGCCTAGAAAGATGTATGCTGAGTTTCGTGGAAATCGGTTCAGATTTAGATATAGCTCCCGTATAAAGTTTCGATTTGCATAGCGTATTGAATTGAGTCTAGAATGATGTGTGCTAAGTTTCGTGAAGATCCCTTCATATTTAGATATAGCTCCCATACATTTTCGTCCGATTTAAGGTAAATTGTGCACCAAACTCCTAATGTTTGTCCGATTAACACGAAATTTTGCACAACGTATCAAATTGATACTTGAATGACGTTATTTGGTTTTGTTGAAATTGGTGCAGATGCAGCCATAGCATATATATCTATTTCGAACGGGTGTCTCATTGAGATTAAATTTTGATCTGTGCGGCGTACCGAACAGATTGTATCAATTTTGCTTTAAATCGTTTTCCATAAATTTGTCCCGTGGTACGCAGACGACTTTAAATCTGCCTGAATGAAATTAAATTTATCATAGGTTGCAGAAAAACATGAGTGTGTTCCTTCGATGGAACTTTGACATACAATTGCATGGATACATATGTACAATATACCCAAGTGGTGAAGGGTATCATATAGTCGTGACTGGCACTACATTTGTATTTTTCACATCTCAAAGCTATACGTCCACACACACAACTCACCTATGTATATTCATATGCAGTGTTATTCATACAGTGTCCTGCGTGTTTTTAACACCAGCACATCAACCCATTTGCACATTCCATCCATGATGACTATACAAATATTTTGTTGCATTTCATGAAGGTGGTGATGGTGAGTGAAGAAGTTGCCTGTCGTCATATATCAGAGGTTACTGGCGTTTGTTACTTGTCAACTCATTGCCGACACACTTATCACCAAACCGAAAAACGTTTGAATTTTTTTACGCTCAGAACAGTTTTTCTCCTCTCCTCTCCTCTTTTTTTTTTTGTAGTTGGATCATATAGAGATGTGTGTACATTAGAGGTGTGAAATACATTTAACAAAATACACAATTATATCAGTAAATGATTGTTTTATAGTTTCATTTAAAAATTCATAATTCACATCTTGAAAAAAGTAATATGTTCAAGTAATCCTCAGGGACCTGAGGATTTTTTTTCTATACAAAAAAGTTATCCTCAGGGACCTGAGGAATTTTTTTCTATAGAAAAAGTAATCCTCAGGGACCTAAGGAATTTTTTCTATAGAAAAGGGACCTGAGGAATTTTTTTTCTATAGAAAAAAGGAATCCTCAGGGATCTGAGGATTTTTTTATAGAAAAAAGTAACCTCAGGGCCCTGAAGATTTTTTTCTATAGAAAAAGTAATCCTCAAAAACCTGAGGAATTTTAAAAAAAAGTAATCTTCAGGGACCTGAGGAATTTTTAATCCCCAGGGACATGAGTAATTTTTATTTCGAATCTAGTACCTTACCTATCATACAATACAGTGCCTAATTTCGTCTTTCAACTTATGTGACCTGCATATTTAATTATTTTCAACAGTTCTCAATTTTAATTTTCTTTTCCTCCGAATTGCATGTTAGCATGAGTGCTCAAAGTTATAAGAAAAATTCTAATTTTTTCGCTTCGAGTGAACTAACCACAATAATATTTTTATGAAAATTCTGTATTATTTCACATTGGCCTTATCATAAATTAGAAAGTTTTTTGTTTTGGTGCCTTCGTTTCTTACTAAAAGTTCTAATATTTTGTGATAGTTGTCAACTTCTAGAAAATAATTTCCTTTATTTTGAAATGAAAACTTTGAAGCTACAGCCAGCACATTCGTTCGTCGTTAAAGTGAGTAGTGCTAAAACAGAGAAAAGTTGTGCCCTTCGTTACAACTAAGCTATGGACATTGAAATGCAGATATAAGGCCGTATTTATGTAAAGTTTGCCTCAAAATACACCAAACAAAAATTGCATATATTTTTGGGGGGTGAATGGAGGTGAGAAAGGTAAAATATATTGTGTAATAGGAGGGAGATATGCGTCTAGGCATTTGCATGTTCTGTCGGCGTTTACTGCACATACTACAACAAAAGTTAGGTTTTAGACAATTTTGTGTAATGCTGGACAATGAATGGGGATGGAAACACGTTGGGTTTGTGTGAGTGTGTGTGTGTGGGGGGAAACATTTTTGTTATTTTTTGGCAAATGGTATGAATTTTAATTCGTACTCGAATATTTAGAAAAGTTATTCATATATATTTGTTACATTCATACCCAAATACTACATAGAATCACAAATTTCAAAATATTTACATACAAATGTTTATTGTTTATCTTTAACATATGTGAATTTATAATTGTAGTTTATTCAGAAGATGTTCAGAAGATATAAAATAAAATATTGTTGAATTCTTTTGCAAATAAATTACGTCAATCTGAGTATTTGCACAAATGACTCCTAAGATTTGGTGGTTTCAAAATGCCTTCTTTACTTTTAAAACCACCTAACGGATAACCTCTTATTTGGCGAATTTAAAAACCTGCACCAAATGTCAGTACATTCGGGTCATAAATGCTACGTATATCCATAAACCACAACTTTGGATTAATAAATCCACGCCTTAATCGGCCTTGGAAAATACTTGTTAAAAATTCACGCCTTATTGGGCCTGGGAAATTATTCGTAAAAATATCTACGCCCTAATGGGCCCTGAAAAGTATTTTAAATAAAAAAAATTCACGCCTTGGAAAATATTCTAAAGAAATGCACGCTTTAATGAACCCAATATGTCTTTGAAATATTCTTTAAACCAGTAAGGAAAGTAGTAAAGTCGGACTGGGTGACTTTACGATACCCTCAAACACTTTGAGTATATTCTACATATGTATCCTAACAGACGACGCGTTTCTGTTACATATCTGTATCTGAACCGATTTCAGAGAAACTTGCCAGAGACTAATTTATATTACTTCAGTACGTTGTGTCAATCGGCCTATCTATGGATATTTTCACGAAGCTTAGCAGTACCCTACAAAAAAGCGAAATATATATAAACACCAACAACGAAAATATATATGGGAGCTATATCTAAATCTGAACCGATTTTCATGAAACTTAACACACATGCACACATCATTCTAGACGATTTTCAGGAATTTGGTGCACCAATGTAATATGTATATATGCTATATCAAAGTTCATGAAACTTTGCACACATCATTCTAGACCTAATGCAAATCGAAAGATATATAGGGACTTTGGTACACCATATACCTCAAATGGGAGGAAGATATATATAGGAGCTGTATCGAAGTCTGAACCGGTTTCCACTAAACTTTGCACACACCAATCTAGACCTTATTCATTGCGCTGTGCCAAAGTTCGTGCAATTCGAAAGATATATATATAGGGACTTTGGTACACCATGTACCTTAAATCGGACGAAAATATACATGGGAGCTATATGTAAATCTGAACCGATTTTTCCCAATTTCAATAGGTTTCGTCCATGGGCCTGTGCCAAATTTCATGCAATTCGGATCATATATGCGACCTGTAATTTGTTTACAATTTAACATGGACAGACGGAAAGACGGACGAACGGACATTTATAAATCACATTACTCAGCCTTGGAAAATACTGGTTAAAAATTCACGCCCTAATGGGCCTCGTATAAATGCTCCTTGGTTCATTAAAAACTAATTAAATATCATATTTTTAAAAACGCAAATATTAATTTGAAAAAAAAAATAATAATAATAATCCTCTACGAAATAATCAAAACGTATGCACACCTCAAAAGTACAGCCCAACATAGGTGTACAGAGTATTTATCTTGAAATTAAAACGGCATGGAACCAACCCATTGTAATTTTTGAGTCATTAAAATCTAAGTATACAAATGGTTTTTATTTTTCTTGATAATTTTCGGCTCTGAAATATAGAACAATGGAATATGTTCTCATACACATACTAAGTTAAAATCAGACACTCACATATTCCCACATACACACTAACACACACATACATTACATTAGACGCCTTTTATCCATATCTAGTATCAAATCTTGAACTATTGTTGCTGACAACAGGAGCCCGAATGCCCGAGAGAGAGAGAGAGAGTAAAATGCTCTTTCCCGTTTTCTGTGAAAATTATGGCGTGGTATTTGTTATTCTTCGTTAATATGTATGTTTGTATCTTTGTGCGCAGAAACCATTGTTGTAAAGTATCGCCTTTTGTCTTGGCATTGCGGCATATGCTTGTCTTATCTTTTACTAAGAGTGTTTACGTACTTTAGTTCTTGTTGATGTTTTTATACCCTCCCCCATAGTATGGAGGGTATATTAATTTTGTTTTTCCGTTTGTAACGCATCGAAATAATCATTTCCGACCCTATAAAGTATATATTCTTGATCAGCGCAAAATTCTATGACGATCTAAGCATGTCAGTCGTTCCGTATGTCTGTTGTAATCACTCTAGCCTCTAAACGAATAGAGATAGATCGCCAAAATTTTGCATAGAGTCGTCTTTTGTGTGCAGGCAGGTCAAGTTCGAAGATGGGCTTTATCAGTCCACGTTTAGGCATAGCTCTCATATAAGTGTACCCCCAAATTTCGGTATTTTGGTGTTCTTGAGCGCGTTTTCAACCGAATTCGCTGAAATTTGCTAAATTGGGTTCTTATTGGGTATTAAATATCTCCACAAAATATAAATATAAATCATTTTTATGGTAGCTCCCATATAAGGGTACCCCAGAAATTTCGGTACTTTGGGGTTATTGAGCGTGTTTTCCAACATAATTCGCTGAAGTTAGGTACATTGGATTTTTATTGGGTACCCAATATCTCCACTAAAAATTATAAATATAGGTCCATTTTTTTCTGGTAGCCTCCATATAAGGGTACCCCCATGATGTTCTTGAGCGCGTTCTTCAACCGAATTCAATGAAATTTGGTATTTTGAAGTAGTATAAGGTTACAAATCTCCCTACCAGAAATTATTAATATTCACCCCCTTGTAGGGGTAGTCCCCATATAACCCCCTTTTTATATTAATATAGTTGTCTGATTTGTTCTGCGTTTTGGGTTTGTTTCTAAGACTCTGTTGTAATTATTTCACCTGCGGATGATATCGAGATTGAAAAAAACTAGAATGTAAGGTTCGACAATGAACTATAAATGAACTATAGCCCACATTTATTGATTATATTGACCCTTTGTGGGGAGGTACCAGAAGGAGTGGACCAATGTATCCCATCTTCAAACTTGATCTAGTCTTGGTAAAGGAATATGTTGTGCAAAGTTTGGTACAAATCGGACATTCCATTCGCCTCATATTGGATTTATAAATATTGAAAATGTTGAGCTTTTGTGGGGGAGGTACCAGAAGGAGCGGGTGCCATCTTCTTACTAGATCTAGGCTTGGTTAAGATAATAGGTTGTACAAAGTTTGGTTTAAATAGGATAGTACGTTCGCATGATATATAATATTATTTTTTTCAATTTTGACCATTTTGTGGGGGAGGTGCCAGAAGGGGTGGACTGATAATCATCATCTTTGGAAGAAATAATAAGATGCGCAAAGTTTGAATGAAATCCAACTTTTCGGTATAGGTCCACTTTTTGGTATTTTCCCTATATTTTCATTTCAAGTACCTGTCAGTATATCTATGGTGGAGGGAATCCAAAGTTCGGCCCGGCCGAACTTAACGCTTTTTCACTTGTTATTATTGTTGTTGCTGATGTTGTTATGAATGAAAATGTTTTTGCTTATTGTCGCCAGTAGGGGGTTATGTGGTGTGAGTTTGAGTGTGTATGTGTCTGCAGGAAATGTGAAAAGAATATGTTTAGCATATTACGATTGAGCCTTAAATTTGTCTTATCTGTAATAGTTGTTGCTGCGACTTCCTACACTGGAAACGCAAAGTTCATTATGGCACGAAAGTACACACATTTACACCCGCCCATCGTACACATATACATGGAATTGTAGTGTATAATATAAACCATAGTAATGTGGTGGAATATTAGGGTTTAACGATTAATCATTTGTATTACTTTTGTTTATTTCCTTTTTAATCGTTTGAGAGCTTACAAATATTTTGAATCGAAGTTATACTCTGTGTCGGAATAAATCTGCAGGTCTGGCCATGCGATGTAATCACGATTTCACCAGAATGTTTTAAAAATTAGTTAAATCAGTCTTTCTGTGGAAGAAGCCATTGAAAAAACAAATTCTTTAAGAAATCACCACCTTAATGGGCCTTAAAAAATATTCATTATGAAATCCGCACCATTCATTGAAAAATTCCCGCTTTGATGGGCTTTGAATATATTGATTAAATAATTCACGCCTTAATGGGCTTTGAAAATATTCGTTAAAAAATCGGTATTTCTTTAAATGTGCGCATGAACAACGTCAATATTTATACGCCACATAGTATAATCTCTGAAAACTGTAAGTAATGTTTAACCGTACGTATGGACAACGTCAATACTTATACGCCACATAATACAGTCTCTGAAAACTGTAAGTAATAGTTAACCGTACACCCTTATAAACATCTTTTGAACTAATAAAAAATCGACTAAGACAAAACCTATTCCATATGAATACTTACTGCTAAAAAGTAAAACCTATTTTTTTAAGCTCAACATAGAAATTTTGCCTACCATTCTCTAATAAATATAAGCTCAAAGATAATGTCGCGCTATTGTTAGAATATTGACATTGTATTTGGTATCAGCACCGTGACGACAGTAATTTCGAAGAAAAGTCCATAGAAGGAGAAGAAAATTGTATAAGACTGACTAAAAAGTTTGGTTAGCAAACAAATTGGAAGCTGATTTTATATAAATACCTTTTATTAATGAGCAAAATGAGAAATGTCTGTTGAGATAATGAGCGTATGTTGAATAGATAATGTTTGGTTTAGATATAAGTGATTAATATTTAATAAATATTTTCAATGCCCATTAAGGCGTAGATTATTTAAAAACATTTTTTCAATCCCCTTTAAGGAGTAGATTATTTTAAATTTGTCCAATGCCCTTAAGGCGTAGATTATTTATTTTTTTTTTCAATGCCCATTAAGACGTAGGTTATTTATTTATTTTTTCAATGCCCATTAAGGCGTAGATTATTTAAATTTTTTTTCAATTTTTTGCAAAGCAAATGACAGACATTTTTACGTGTTTTACTAAAAAGTGAGGTATATATTTTCTAGCTTCCGAAAGGCATTTTTATACCCTCCACCATAGTATGGAGGGTATATAAATTTTGTTTTTCCGTTTGTAACACATCGAAATAATAATTTCAGACCCTATAAAGTAAATATATTCTTGATCAGCGAAAAATTCTATGACGATATTGTAATGTCCGTCTGTTTGCATATAGTCGTCTTTTGCAGGCAAGTCAAGTTCGAAGATGGACCTTATCGGTCCACGTTTAGGCATAGCTTCCATATAAGGGTACCCCCCAAATTTCGGTATTTTGAGGTTCTTGGGCGAGTTTTTCAACCGGATTCGCTGAAATTTTGTACATTGAGATATTATTGGATAGCAAATCTCTTCACTAAACATTATAAATATGGGTCCATATTTTCGGATAGCCCCCATATAATGGTACCCTAATTGTGCGGTATTTTAGGGGTTTTGATCGCATTTTTCGACCGAATTCGCTGAAATTCCGTACTTTGAGTTCTTATTGGGTAGCAAATTCCTATACTGAAAATTATAAATGTAGGTCAATTTTTTCGGGTAGCCCCCATATAAGGGTACCCCCAATTTTCGGTATTTTAGGGTTCTGGAGCGCGGTTTTCAACCGAATTTGCTAAAATTTGGTACATGAGGTTCTTATTGGGTACTAAATTTCCCCGCCAAAAATTATAAATATAGGTCCACTTTTTCTGGTAGCCCCCATATAAGGGTACCTCCCAATTTCCAGTTTTTGGGGGGTTTTGACCGGATTTTTTCACCGAATTGGTGAAATTTAGTAATTTGAGTTCTTATTGCGTAGCAAATCTCTTCACAAAAAATTATAAATATAGGCCAATTTTTTCGGGTAGGCCCCTATAAGGGTACCCGTAATATTCGATATTTTGAGGTTCTTGAGCGCCATTTTCAACCGAATTCTCTGAAATTTGGTATTTTGTAGTCGTATATGGTAACAAATCTCCCCACCAAAAATTATTTATATTCACCCCTTTTTAGGGGTAGTCCCCATATAGCCCCCTTTTTTATTAAAATAGTTATCTGATTTGTTTGTGTGTTGCGGTTGTTTGTTTGTCTGTGTGTTGCGGTTGGGTAGTCATTACGGGGAATAGTCAATTTTTACCCTACAAAGACTATTTAGCCATCTGTTGTAAGCATTCCGCCTTCTAAAGATATTGTGATAAAAAAAAACTCAAACATGACTATAATGAAATATATCGGCAGATATTTAGGCATCTCCTCAATATAGTGATACCTCCTGAAGGAAAGAATTGAGATAAACAATTAAAATATTGGGTTCATAATTGGCACATACCGGTCATTAATTAGGCATAGCCTTCATATAATATCCCCAAATATACACTATTTCCTACACTATATAATCAATATTGGTCCCCCTTTAGGCATACCCTCATATAACTTAGTTTACAGTAGTTTACTCTACCATGCGTTATCAGTATCAGTCCACACTTTTTAGGAAAAATCCCCATTAAAAATTGCTGAAGTTTGTATTTAGCGTACATAATGGTTTACATAAATCGGTTTGTAGAATAATCGGTATACGCCCACTTCATTATTAATTTCATTAATAAAGATCAATATTTGTAAAAAAGCCCCTTGATTTAAATGTGTTGATGGGTTTTTGGAGGATGACATACATTTAGGTTCATGTTTTGACATAGTTACATAGAAAAATCACCATGTAACCAATTTATATTCATTGAAACCTTTAAAGGTTTCGTTGACATAGAAAATCGCGATGTAACAAATTTATTTTCATTACGTTTAAATTTCTAGCCCTGTTTCGCATATACACGTCATTTCCACAAAGTAAATCATATCACAAATCCTTCCTTATAATCACATTAAAAACTGTTATGTATGCCCCCTCTCAAAATTGTCCATTCCCCAAAGTTATATTAACATTATTATGCCTTTATCAAGTTTCTCATGGTAACCTCGTAACGAGATTAATAACTACAGCAGCAGCAGCAACAACATTCAGTTAGCCGATATAAGAGTTAATGCGAAAAATTGCAAAGCATTGTCATCATGGATGAATGTTATTTTCATTTCTCAGCTATAGGATTTCCATTTTATCATATTATTTACGTTCTCGAATCTTTGTCTGTAAATATTTATAATTTGTCGATACGACTTTCATCACATGGTGGTCGTCATCACTATCAAAAATCTGCATTTACAAATTGCCTACACATATATAAGTGAATTTCCATGACAGTTGTTCAGTGTCCTCATTACCGATACATTTCCTGCCGGGGACAATTATAACGATCTATATTTGTATGTATGTATGTATGTAAGTACTCGTACATTTGAAAGACAGTTGCATTCATGCATGATTTTGTGTTTCATTGCATATACACGCATGCACAATTTATATATACACCTTAACAGTGAAATGTACACGTATACACACACAGAAACTTATTCACATACATTGTATGTAGGCGCTGGTATGTGTGTGTTGCGCGAAATCGGTGGATTATGTATTGGGTGTGGGCATTTTTCATTTCCACAAATTGGCGCTTGCCATGTGATGCTGTCTTTTCAGATAAGCCCTATTGGAGTAAACGATTTATTGTTAGTGAGGAAGAGAATTCCAGTGCTAGAAATTCTTTGCGGTTGCCAAAATGTATGCACTTAAGTGAATATTAGACAGATGGAATGCCTTCCATTCCACTTTAAATTCATCCATCTAGGCGAATGCATATCAGTAGAGGAAGAGCAGCAGAAACAGCATCAGAATGGAAGTAATAATTTTTTTTTCTACTGCCATGAAATACAAATGTCCCGTTGGGGATATTTGTGTGCATTTTTGCAAACATATGTTTGGACACATTGCACAGAACTTGATAATTTTTAGTTATAATCAGGAAAAGTAGAATGAGTTGAATCACTGGACACAATACTGCTTTATCTCTAACGATTATCACACAAGATGTTATGAACGCTAAACAATTAAATTCCTGGATATGAAACAGAACAAGCGTGCTTACTTGTGTTCTAAATCTGAACTGATTTCAACAAAAAAACCAGTAAGGAAAATAGTAAAGTCGGACGGGGCCGACTATATGATACCCTCCACCACTTTAGGTATATCCAACAGATAGAATCCTAACAAACGTCGCATTTTTCAGGGACCATTAACATGGAATTAAGCTTGTCAATCTACAACCTATACTAAATTTTAGTCAGATATAGAGGTGCTTCGTACAATAGGACAAAATTATGTAAATAAATTTAAAGCAAAATATTTTGTTTTTGTAAACTAGTCAGGTTGAATCCCAGTTTGTTGTTTTTATAAAAAACAACTATTTATTAGTGGGGAATGTATAGCATTGTTTGCCGAGGGGTAAGGCAGGGAAGACTATAGTTTCGGATCACACCACTGATCCTCATCAGTTCCCTTAGTTTTTTGTTGGGATATTCTCCCCAGAAGCTATTGCTTCTATACAAAAAACCTTTCATACCCAAATGTCTCTTGTAACAAAGCGAAGTACTTAGCTGACGAACGACATAAACTGCATGAGAATTTCGCTGGTGCCTCACTTCGAGGTTAACAAGGCATTTAAAAACAATTCCATACCTTTCCCACCGTTGTGTGATGTCACATCGCGACAAATGCACACAACGACTTTGTTGGTGTTGCTAGTATACAGCAACAAACCAAACAGTTTAACCGTGCCTGCATCTACAACTTCAGCCTGACTATTTTGCAAAAACAAAATACAAATGGTATCCCAAATAAACCGCCAACACTACTTAAAGCAAAATATCGAAATCTAAACCGATTTCATCGAAACTTGCCACATTTACATAAAATCGGACGAAAATATATATGGGAGCTATATCTAAATCTGAACCGATTTTCACGAAATTTAACACACATCGTTCTAGGCTTAATTCAGTACGCTGTGCCAAATTTCGTGCAAACCGAGGGATATATAGGGACTTTGGTGCACTACGCCTCCCAACCATAGTATGCTAAGTCCGCATAGCATGTTTTAAAGTTCTTTACGTTTAAATTCACTGAAATTTTGGCAATCATCGGCCAATCCAAACCAAAGTTATAAGCAAAAATGTACTTAGCATGGCACGTACGATAAAAGAAACTTCCATACTTTAAAAGCTTCTACTGAAAAACTCACTTTTCAGACTTAGCATACTATGGTTCGGAGGCGTCGATATGTATATCTCGTTTCCTTTTGCCTGTTACAAACATATGCACAAAGACATAATACCCTGTACCACAGTGTGGTGAAGAGTATAATCATAGATATTAAACTGGACTTAATTCAGAACGCTGTGCAAAATGCTGTTTCAATCGGAAAATATTAGGAGTTTGGGGCACCATTTACATAAAATCGGACGAATTTATATATGAGAGCTATATCTAAATCTGAACCGATTTCACAGACGTCAAACGGGACCAAATCTAGTACGTTGTGCAAAATTTCGTGACTACGTGTCGTTCAGCACGTTGTATGTCCTTGGTTCATCATATACTTAAAATCGGACGATAATATATATGGGAGCTCTATTTTAATCCGAACTGATTTCAAATAAAATTTACACACGTTACGATATAGTTAATTCATTACGTTTGTAAAATTTTGTGCCAATCGGCTTAACTTTGGATCTTTGGTACACCATTTACGAATCTATATATGGGAGTTATATGTAAATCTGAACCGATTTTTCCAATTTCAATAGGGTCGGTCCTTACACCAAATTGTGCCAAATTTCATCCAATTCGGATCATAAATGGACGAACATCCATAAATCGACTCAGAAAGTGATTCTATGCGTATTCTCCATGCGTATAACTCGTTTCATTTTGCCTGTTACAAACATTTGCACAAAGACATAATACCCTGTACAACAGTGTGGTGAAGGTTATAAAAAACTATTTTTTCAAGGAATCTCTTTGTAATGTAAACAGAATATCCTTAACAGATATACCAGGTCCCTGGAGATATTGCAACATTTTGTACCACACCGCTACCACATTGCAGTAGTAAAATATCATATGCAGGCCATTTAACATATCGTATCTTGTTGACTTACTGCTAACCATAACATTGCGCCATCAAGTGTCCTTGTCGTGTTGTTATAGTATGTAAAAGTAGCACTTTTCATGTTGTTGCAGTAGTAGTACGGTTATATATGCCAAAGTGTTACATATGTTTTCGCAGATTCTATACAAATATCTGCTCACACATGGGACCAAACGTACACATTACAATTGTGCACCGATACTTGGAATCCTGATACATGTTTACATAACAACCGATACCGTTAAGAGCATTTGGCGGAATAAAGTCCATTTTGTCGGACCAAATGTGGGAAGGCATGACATTTTAGGAAATATCAATTTTGTTTGTTGTTGCATTACGAATGCCATTCATCGGGAACCAGGACAATTGGGTTAATTATTTAAACAAAAATCGCTAATGCCTTTGGGTGTACTAGCTGGAGTTACTGAGAGGAAAATTTGTTAGTTGGTCTTCACAATATTTGCAAATATTAAATCGTACTCCGGGATTTAATTTTGCCTTTTTTGTGGAAACAATTTGAAAAGCGGTTTTCATGTGGTTTTTTATTCAAACTACTACTGCTTTGCCAGAAGTTTAATTAAAAAAAAATATGACCTCATGCACATTGTCAATATTTTTATTGCTTTTCCTAGTAACCACATTTGTCGACTTCTGTATATATGAGGCTCTGGCTTTGACTGGAGTATGCTGCTTCAATTTTTTATTTTCGACATAAGGAACGGACCAAAGCCGGACGGGGCCGACTATATGAGTCATTATTTGCACACCTACACCCCATTGGGTATATAAGGAGCTTTTCAAATGATCCACCTGTAATCCCTATATCCCTATATATATAAAAATTACGTGTATGTTCGTGATCGCAAAACTCAAAAACTACTCCACCGATTTGGACCAAATTGTATGTACATGCTCTATGGGACGTGAGGAGTGTTTCTGTGTAGTTTAAAATTCATCCGACAGATGGCGCAATATTTAGTTTTTTGTGGTTTTTCACTATAATTGAAGAACTAATGCACCGATTTTGACCAAACTTTGCGCATATGTCCTATGGGGCGTAAGTAGTGTTTTTGTGTTTAATTTTAAGTTCGTCCGACAGATGGCGCGATATATAGCTTCTTTGTGTTTTGCCCGATAAGAGATTGGGAGCTTAATCGGCGTGTGCCGACGCTAAGTATTCCGACACCGAGTCATACATAATCTGTTTTCGTAAAATACGCGTGGGAGTCAAACGAAAAAAGAATAACTTATCAAATTGAAGTAAAATTAATTTAAATCTCTATATATAAAAATTACGTGTATGTTCGTGATCGATAAACTCAAAAACTACTGCACCGATTTGGACCAATTTGTATGTACATGCTCTATGGGACGTGAGGAGTGTTTCTGTGTAGTTTGAAATTCATCCGACAGATGGCGTAATATTTAGTATTTTTGTGGTTTTTAACTATAATTCAAGAACTAATGCACCGATTTTGACCAAACTTTGCGCATATGTCCTATGGGGCGTAAGTAGTGTTTTTGGGTTTAATTTTAAGTTCGTCCGACAGATGGCGCGATATATAGCTTCTTTGTGTTTTGCCCGATAAGAGATTGGGAGCTTAATCGGCGTGTGCCGACGCTAAGTATTCCGACACCGAGTCTTACATAATCTGTTTTCGTAAAATACGCGTGGGAGTCAAACGAAAAAAGAATAACTTATCAAATTGAAGTAAAATTAATTTAAATCTCTATATATAAAAATTACGTGTATGTTCGTGATCGATAAACTCAAAAACTACTGCACCGATTTGGACCAATTTGTATGTACATGCTCTATGGGACGTGAGGAGTGTTTCTGTGTAGTTTGAAATTCATCCGACAGATGGCGTAATATTTAGTATTTTTGTGGTTTTTAACTATAATTCAAGAACTAATGCACCGATTTTGACCAAACTTTGCGCATATGTCCTATGGGGCGTAAGTAGTGTTTTTGTGTTTAATTTTAAGTTCGTCCGACAGATGGCGCGATATATTGCTTCTTTGTGTTTTGCCCGATAAGAGATTGGGAGCTTAATCGGCGTGTGCCGACGCTAAGTATTCCGACACCGAGTCTTACATAATCTGTTTTCGTAAAATACGCGTGGGAGTCAAACGAAAAAAGAATAACTTATCAAATTGAAGTAAAATTAATTTAAATCTCTATATATAAAAATTACGTGTATGTTCGTGATCGATAAACTCAAAAACTACTGCACCGATTTGGACCAATTTGTATGTACATGCTCTATGGGACGTGAGGAGTGTTTCTGTGTAGTTTGAAATTCATCCGACAGATGGCGTAATATTTAGTATTTTTGTGGTTTTTAACTATAATTCAAGAACTAATGCACCGATTTTGACCAAACTTTACGTATATGTCCTATTGGGCGTGAGTAGTGTTTTTGTGTTTAATTTTAAGTTCGTCCGACGAATGGCGCGATATATAGCTTCTTTGTGTTTTGCCCGATTAGAGATTGGGTGCTTAATCGGCGTGTGCCGACGCTAAGTATTCCGACACCGAGTCATACATAACCTGTTTTCGCGAGTATCAGTAAATGAAGGTTAACCGTCATGAGGAAAAAAATATGCATAATATTTTTTGATTGTGGAAATTTGACGTACAATTTTGGTAAATAGGGTCTGAAACATATTTTCCATGAATTCGTTAATTTTGACCAACCCCATATTGATGCAATTCTAATAAGGCAAAACAACGTTTGCCGGGTCTGCTAGTACATTATAAATGATTTATGGAACGAAAGAAGTTATTTATGGAAGCTATACATACATTTGCACCGATGTAAACATGGAATTCACCATTCAGGTCATAATACATACGAAATTGCTCAATTTTGTGTCAATCAGCTAAACATTGGCCTTTGTTTCACCATGGGAACTTATATAGGAAAGCTGTAGGAAAATCTGACATAATTTCAGCAAAACATGACACACGACAGACATACATCGAATCAGAAAATAATTCTATGTTTACCCTCAAACATTGGGTTATTTCGTTTATTTATTTATTCATTTTTATACCCTACACAACTATGTTGTCATTTTTATACCCTACAAAACTATGTTGTCAGGGTATTATAGCTTTGTGCAGCCCCAAGAGTTTGTAACGCCGCGAAATATTGGTCCTAGACCCACCTCGACTAGCTCAGTCGATCTATACATGTGTGTCCGTCCGTCTGCCCATTATATTTTGTAAACACGATACAGGCCACAGTTATGAAGACCCCTATTGTTTTTGGTAAAGATCGGTTAATATTTAGGGGATGAAATGGACCAAATACTTAATTTGTATCGCTTTTTCTGATTGCTCTAGAGCCCGCAATTATGACCCAAACATCGCGAACATAGAGAAGGGGATCGGGCCAAAGAAAAAGCATGCCTGTTTTGATAAAGATCTGTCAATATTTAGCGGGTCAAATGGAGCCTGACTTTTGTGTGAAAAATTACAAAATTTGTATTCTATAGCGTATAGATTCACACCTGAAGGACGTAGACCTCGGTATATCCAAGGGCAGTGGTTGGCCTTTAAACTGATACCAATTATATGGTCGTATGTACTCAGATGTGGGATTTACACTTAAACATTTACAGGTGCTTATGTATTCAGATGTTATTTATAGCGCTGATCGCTTTAAAATGTTCCATGAAGTTCCAGTTATGGTCAAGTATAACGCCTATAATTTTCGGTGACGATCAGATAATTATATTGTGATGAAGTGGACCGAAAACTTAAGTTTTTGTGTTTTTTTCGAGTTGATCTATAGGCTCCAATGGGAATTAGAAGATCACAACAAGTAATTAGAAGGGCTGTACTGAACATTAGTACTAATTGTCGGCCTCTAGTTGGTCCAGATAGTTCAAATATCGCGAAATATTGCCCAAGCTCAGAATATAAATCCACAGAAAGTTAGTATTTCGTGGAAGTTGTGTAGGGTATCATATGGTCGGCCCCGTCCGACTATACTGCTCCGCTCACTTGTTTTTTTTTTTTTTTTTTTTAATTTTAAAGCAAATGCCCAATGACATAATACCCTGTACTACACTACGGTGTAGGGTAAGCAAAAATTGCAGCAGCATATTTTGATAGTTACGTGATTCGACTTCAATGTGCCATCATCGATGCTGTTGTTGTGAATTTTGGTTCGAATATTTGGTTTGCATGACAAATACTCGTACTTTATCGTAGGAAGAGGGTGCTTCAGTTTATTGTGCCAGCAATATGCATAACTCATGTTGTGGTTATTTTGTCTTGTTGTTCTCTCTTTTACGTTTTTTTCCGCGCATTGAGCAATAAAAAATCCACGAAGTTCAATTTAAAGCGAAATGCATTCAGTAAAAGTCGTGACATTTGATTCTAATGAAATCCTAATAGTTTGAATGGAAATCGTTGAGCGATTTAGAATATGTGGTGTGTTTTTAAAAAAACATAGCATTTGGTGTGTATGGAGTCTGATATTTGGGGTGGTGTCTGATAACAAATGGCACGGAAGGCTTTGTGAAATCATAGTGTGCAGTAAAACTGATTGAACAGATTGCAACGAAACCTAACACACGTCATTTTAGACTCATTTTTATTTATTGTGCAGAATTTCGTGTAAATGGAACAAACACAGAACATCCGGCGCACCATTTCCATACAATCTGACAAAAATATATATGGAAGCTATATTTAAATATGAACTGATATTAACGAAGCTACTTCATATTACATCTCAAGCGGAAGGCCCTTTGGAGTTTGGCCAAATAGAGTTGGGCCAAATAAACTAAATATTCAAAATTTTTCCTATTCGGAACATAAATGCGACTTGCATTTTGTTTACTAATTTTCGGTATTATGAAGTTTTTTGCGCGTTTTTTCCCACCTTCCGAAAATTCCAAAGGTAGGCCCAGCCGTACTTAACGCTTTTGTCACTTGGCTAGCTACGATGTAGAAAATTTTACAATTACAAAACTTTAAGCCAGTTCCCACAGGTGTTTCTTCTTTCCATGCCAAAAGTATTAAGTTACATTGTGGTCTAAGTTGCATATAATATCTAATGTTTTAAAACACACACACCAGAATGAAGAACATAAATATTACTGTCTTAAAAAATAAATGTAAAAACAACTTCTTGACCATTGCTACCTTATGTAGCAGTAAAGTTAAATATTATTGTATGGCATTAAAATACGAAGAGGAAAAAAAACACAAAAGTATAACACATTAGAACTTAAGGCAATGCAGAATACTATGTACCCTACATAAAAGGGTAATAATGCTGATGCAACGTATTCAGCGCAAATAGATATAACGTTGAAGCTACTGATTACATTCTTTGCCATCTTGAGCAAAATTAAGAAGCAATTGGAAAGGGAAAACACACATGTACCAGCGATGTGGTTTAAATACAGTGCACAGCAAATCATTCCCAGTGGGAAAAAATTGGAAATAAGGTCCTTATTAATTTTTTCATAACCAATAAAGAGTAGGGACAAAATACTACAGCAATAATACGTACTGGAGGGTATTAATTAGAAAATATAAAAGCTACATTAAGTTCAGTCTCCGAACAGAAATTTCTATATACGCTGGGAGCTTTATCTAAATCTGAACCGATTTTCATGAAACTTAGCACACATTATTATAGACGCAATTAAATACGCTATACCAAATTTCGTGCAAATCGAAAGATATATAGGGTATTTGATGCAACAATTACCTTAAATTGGATGAAAATATATATGGGTGCTATATCTAAATCTGAACCGATTTTCACGAAACTCTGCACACATCATTCTAGACTTAATTCAGTACGATATACCAAATTTCGTGCAAATCGAAAGATACACAGGGACTTTGGTACACAATTTATATTAAATCGGACGAAGCTATATATGGGAGCTATATCTAAATCTAGACCGATTTTGACGAAACTTAACACACGTCATTGTAGACATTATTCATTACGCTGTGCAAATTTCGGCAACTCGAAAGATATATAGGGATTTTAGTGGACCCATTACCTAAAATCGGGCGAAACTATATGTGGGAGCTATATCTAAATCTGAACCGATTTTCACGAAACTTTTCACACATCATTCTATACTTAATTCAGTACGCTATGCCAAATTTTGTGCAAATGCAAATTTACCTTAAATCGGACGAAGATATACACGGGAGTTATATCTAAATCCGAACCGATTTTTACGAACCTTTGCACACATAATTCTAGACTTAATTCAGTACGCTATACCAAATTTCGTGCAAATCGAAAGATATGTAGGGACTTTGGTGCACCAATTACCTTAAATCGAATTAAATTATATATGGGAACTATATCTAAATCTGAACCGATTTTCACGAAACTCTGCACACATCATTCTATACTTAATTTAGTACGCTGTGCCCACTTTCGTGCAAATCGAAAAGTATATAGGGACTTTGGTACACAATTTACCTTAAATCGGACGAAGATGTATATGGGAACAATATCTAAATCTGAACCGATTTTCACGAAACTTAGCACACGTCATTCTAGACTTAATTCAGTACGCTATGCCAAAATTCGTGCAAATCGAAAGATGGTACACAATTTATCTTAAATCGGACGAAGATATATATGGGAGCTATATCTAATTCTGAACCGATTTTCACGAAACTGTGCACACATCATTCTAGACTTAATTTAGTACGCTGTGCCCAATTTCGGGCATATCGAAAGATATATAGGGACTTTGGTACACAATTTACCTTAAATCGGACGAAGATATATGTGGGAGCTATATCTAAATCTGAACCGATTTTCACGAAACTGTGCACACATCATTCTAGACTTAATTTAGTACGCTGTGCCCAATTTCAGGCATATCGAAAGATATATAGGGACTTTGGTGCACCTTTTACCTTAAATCGGACGAAAATATATATGGGAGCTATATTTAAATCTGAACCGATTTTCCCCAATTTCAATAGGGCCAAACAAAAGCGCTGTGCCAAATTTCATCCAATTCGGATAATAAATGCAACTTGTACTTTGTTAACAAAAATACATGGACGGGCAGACTGACATGCATAAATCGACTCAGAAAGTGATTCTATGCATATTCTGCCTTTTACAAACATATGCACAAAGATATAATACCCTGTACCACAGTGTGGTGAAGGGTATAAATATATCGTGCAAATCGAACAGTATATATGGTGCACCATTTACATAAAATCGGACGAAACTCTATGTGGGAGCACTATCTAAATCTAAACTGATTTCAATAAAACTTCACATACATCAAATTGGACCTAATCCTATACGCTGTGCTAAATTTTGTCTCAATCGGACAAATATTGAGAGTTTGAATTTTCACCACTTGGTAACACACGTTCTTACATTTTTCCCAAATGAAGGAAACAAAACAGATACGAGAAATACACACGCACACCAAAAATAACCACAGACGTATCCTTGTACACTTCCATGGCATTCTTCCTGTTTATTTTATTTGACTTGTTTTGTTTTCAAATCGTAATTTCTGACCAATTTAGAGTTTAGAGTCAGTGGTGGTAGATTTCATACAGGAAAGTTTTAAGCTTCCGTTTTATGAGTTTTACAATTGTAGTTCAGTATATACCTCAAAGGAACAAAAATGTTATATTTAGGTTTATGCTACTAATTTGGCAACAACTCAGCTATGAAAAGGACAAGGAATAAAAGCAGCAACAACAGAATGGCCTGCTACTACAGAAAATTGTATTTTTTTATTACACAATTTAATAAAAAAAGTACTTGAAGTTGTTGTGTTTTTGAACATATTTTATTTGTAATAAAAATTAAGCTGTAGTAGCAAAAGTTTTAATGATTGAAAATAGGCATGAAAATTCACAGCACTTCGCTAAAGCAGCAATAACATCAATAACGACCATCTGAAGGCGAAGAGAAAAAGTTTAATTTCAAAATTAATTTTGAGACTTAAGGTAATGGGTAAATAGAGGATAGTTAACATTTGAACTCGACTAAGTCGTAGAAGGAAATGAGATTTTACCTTTGGCCTTTGGTCAGGTTTCAATTATGATGGCCAAATTATTTGAAGAAGTGGGTATTTAAATGGTGTGGAGAAACAGCAGGAAGAGCGATGTAATATTGTTATTGAAAATGAAGTTTCCAACGTCACTCGGAACAACATTACAGCCAAGTGATTTCGGGAAGTGTAAGTAAAATGTCCGATGTAAAAGAAAATGGGCGGGACCTTTATAAAGGGTACTTTACCTACAAAGATTTCCACGGATATTTTAACACAGTGTGCAATAGAAATACTGAATTGCAGCTTCTTTTGATGACGCATGTCCCTAAAATTACCAAAGAAATCGTTATGGGATATTTATAGTTTTTGGTAGGACGTGTCCGTGTCCAAAGTGTAGAAGATTTGTAGCCTAATTTCGACCTTTACCTTCTTGCACAAGCCCGAATCTGTTCAAAATTTGTGTGATTACAGCAGGCGGGCGGACACGAATAAATCGATACATCTTCTTGATCACAATTAAATATTATGCCGATCCATGTGTGTGTCATTCATCGCGATAGAGAGCTTTAACTTTTGGCAAAGCTTAAATATAAAGAAGTATATTT
>NW_026883898.1:0-54366 GCF_032173495.1 Musca vetustissima
GAAACCGACCTCTAGTGTGATAATAGGTTAATAAATAACCAGCTATAAATATTTAAGTGTATATATATTTAAGTGTATCTCCCACATCCGATTACATACGACAGTATAATTGGTATCAATTTAATGGTCAACAACACCTCTTGGATGTACTATCAACTTCACGGGCCTATGTCCTTCAAGAGTAAATATATATGCTATAGAATACAAATTTTGTCATTTTTCACACGATCTTTGTCAAAACAGGCATGCTTCTTCTTTGATCCGATCTCCTTCCCCCATGTAAAATTTCTGTGGCCTGTGTCGTGTTCACAAATTTGAATGGACATACGGACGGACACACATGTCTAGATCGACTCAGCTGGCCGAGATATGACGATCGGTATATTTAAAGGTAGGACCAATTTTTGCGGCGTTACAAACTCTTGTGGCTGCACAAAGCTATAATACCCAAATAACATAGTTGTGTAGGATATAAAAATAAATGACTGTCTGAAGAACTTAATTTTTTTAAATCCACGCCTTTGTGGAGAACTCAAAAAATATTTATTTTTAAAAATACCCTCTAATCGGAGAATTTCATTATATTAAAAAACACCAAGCCCCTTTTGGGGACTTTAAAAATATTATTAAAAAAATAACATATTTATTAAAAAAGCCTTTATAATAAATATCTTAAAAATCCACGTATTCCAAATAATATTTATATAGACCTCAAAAAATATTTGTAAGTAATTATCGCATATCTGTAGGTTTCCAAAAAATATTAAAAATTCTGCTATCTGCAGGATTAAAATCCGACCATGAATTTTAATTTCTATGCCAATGTTATTTTCAGCAATTTTGTTCTCACTGCTTTCGTTTCCTTTCTTCGTGAAATATTAGATATATTTATTTCAACACAAAACACAAACCCATAAAAACGAAAATATATAAGGCAGTCAATTTAAGATAATTACTCTCAACGTAGTTTATTTGGCAGTTGTTTGGCGTTTTCAACAAAAAAAGTGCAACTAAAAAAATATAAATGCTTGTTCTAGGTAAAGAAACTCACACACACTCTCAAGAAAATTAATAAATAAAAAACAACAACAATAATTAAAACATGGTTTTAAATTTATAAAAAAAGAAACAATAATAATAAAAATGTTAATTCAATTTCTAAACAGGTTGCAGTAAAAAACAACAACACCCAGACTTAGCTTAACTTTCTGTTAATCGCAAGAGGGGCCCAACGCTGTCGATTTTGCGATTGGTTTCATTTTTATTGTCTCTGCAGGCCAAACAAGTCAAGTATCTTGGCTGGTTGTGAGCCAAGTTAGTGAAACAAAAACGCATTCGAACAGAGACAGATAGACCAAATCCCCAATTAATTTGTGTTTGAATTACAATTTCTATACTTGTGTTATTTAACTGTATTTTCGTTTGCAAAAAATCTAAACTTGATTTACAAAAATAACAAAAAAATAAATTAAAATAAAATTGAAATAGAAATCTAATCACGGTATTATTTTTGAGAATTATATTTGTGTGTGTCTCTGTGTGAAGAGAGAACTTTTGAGAATCGTTAAAATCACCAGCAAATGATAAAGGTCAAATAACGTTTTTTTTTCATTCGAATTAATGAATTTCGTTTCTGGTTCGTTGGTGGCGCTGGATTAATCATCGCAACACCAACAAAAACATTATCATCGTCATCATTCTGATGGAGAAACTTAACTGAAAATTTTTTTATATTGAAAGTGAACTAAATTGTTAAGAAATCTAAAAACTACGCAAAAAAAATATTCAACAGCCGTCGATACGCATTTGATATACTTGGCAACAAAATCGGAACAAAACAACGTTTTGTTTTCTATATCTCAAAACAACAACAATAACAAAAAATTAAATGACTACAAAAATGTAATAATAAAATGCAACAAAATACAAGGAAGCTGTAAATCTGTTTTCGAAACACAAAACTTGTCAAATAAATAAATGGCAAAAAAAATACTACAAAAAATCAATAATAAAAAAACTTAACAAACAAAACACTAATGGAAAAAACCATAAACATGTCAACAAATTAATTAATGAAACACGAGTTAAACATTAAAATTGCATTTTTATATATCTACATATTAACTTTTGTAATAATAAAGAAATATTAAATAAAGAATTGAAAAATAATCACGCCTCCAATGACGTTATGGCAATTTATCATTTGAATATAAATAAAAAATGAATTTTTAATATATTAAAAATAAATTAAAAAATAATAATAAAAATAATAAAAAATAATAATAATAAATCTACTCCTCTAATACAATTTCCTGACAACAAAATTGAATAAAAAAATCGAAAGAAAATCGTCTAAAAAATTACAATTTTTTAACAAAAGACAAATTTTTCAAATAAAAAATAATCCACTGCAAATTACAAATTGTTAACAAAAGGAAGAAAAAACAATTTCAATTAAAAAACATTTTTTTTTGCTCCTTGAAAAATCAAGTGAAAGTTAATTGATTCCAAGACAATATACAATCGATAACTACATCATCCCTCCCCTTAAACTTTGAGCAGAAAAAAATTATCAATCCTCCTCGAAAACTAGAGGTGCAACAAGTTTTTCTTTTGCTTTGCTTTACTGAAAATAAGAAAAAAACTGAACAACAAAAGAAGTCTCATTGCCAACGTGTTGCAGTTCATCACTTGATTTTCCTCTGTCCAGCTCACTTTGGTGACATTTTATTATTTTTTTTCGACGTCAATAACCACAACTGGAAATATGATGCTATTATCGGCTTTGAAATTGGGTAGGTTGCTTGCTATTAAACAGAAAATAAAAACAAAATTGAAAAAAAAATCATAGATAAAAATAACCATAAAACCAGTATTGTGAACGTCAAACTATTTTGACTTGCAATATAAAAATCTCTAACTAACTCAAATATTAATCGTTATTGATGACAGACTATTAATTAAAATGGTGAATAAGGTGATGGTATATGGGAGGACTACTTGGTCTTTGATATTCAAAAAGACCGACTTGGTACTTCATATTATTTAAAGACTAAATTTTAACCAATTTCTCAGCGATAGGGCTCTCGACTGGAGTACACCAAGTGATTTTTTATGAGCAGCTCAATATCTGTTTTATAGAAAAGCTATTGGTCCATCTTGGAAATAATAAATTGATTTCTATGATTTTCTATGAAAAATGTCATTTGTTTTTCTATTGAGAATATCATTTGATTTTCTATGAGAAGAATTTTAACTATTGTATAAACCCCAATTGCTTTTCCATGAAGAAGAACAGTTGTTTTTCATGGAGAAGGTCAATTGCTATTCCATGGAAATAGCCAATTAATTTTCTATGGAAAAGATTGTGAGAAAACGAATCGCTCTTTTATGGAGATGGGAAAAAGTCAATTGTTCCTTATTGGAGAAGATTCGTTGCTTTCCTCTTCAAAAAAAAAACATTTGCACTTCTATAGAGAAGGTATATTGCTTTGCTATGGAGACGACCAATTGTTCTTCTATGGAGAATACCTTCTGCTATTCTGTGAGAAGACATCTATTGCTATGAAAAAACATCTATTGGCTCTCCTATGGATAAGGACAACTGCTCTTCTATAAAAAATACCATAGATTCTTCAATGAAGACGAATTGCTTTTCTATGGGGAGGAACATTTTTCTTTTATGAAGAAGACCAATTTAACTTCTATACAGAATACTAAGAGTTTTTCTAACAGAAAACGAAAACGCTCTTTTATGGAGAAGAAAAAATACTCTTTTATGAAAAATAACAAATTGCTAGTTTATATGAATACCCTTGTATTTCTATACGAAGTTCTTCTATGCTTCTATATATCCAGAAGAAGTATCACATATTATGTTTACTAATATAGGAAGAACTTTAAATATTCGATAATATTCGATGTCTTGATATTCTAAGGTATAAGAAGGCCTATATGTCTTCTATAAAAATACTTCAAGAATTCTACAGTTTAAAACCGGGGGGCCGACCATATGATACCATACACAACTACAACTGAACGCTCAGTTTCTGTGCATCTATATTTCGAGCTTGAGTAATATTTCGCGATATTTGCACCCTCTTGACCGATTATATGTCAACAGTTCCTCTGCGGCATCATTTGGCCCGCTAAATATTGATCTTTCTTATCGTGACCGCCATTCGACTTAGTTTATCTGATCGCCTTTCCCATGGAAATTTATGTGTGGCGGCTAGAGCGACTAGAAAATAGAAAAAAAATTAATGTTTTCGGTCTATTTCATCCCTGAAATATCACCTGATCATCATCGAAAATTATAGGTGTCGTCCTTGAACATAATCGGAACCTCATGCTAAATTTTCTAGCCAACAGCGCTACATTTCCGACCTCTAAATAATAACATACATAATGGTAATTGTCCTCTCTGGCCAGAACGGATCATACAGCGGGAGTGACACACATGTATAAATCGACTCAGGTAGTCGACATATGACGATCGGTATACTAAGAGGTGGGTCTAGGACCAATATTTTACTGCATTACGTACTATATTTTTATATAAAAAACCTCTCCAGTATATAGGAAGACCTCTAGGGCTTATATATTTCAAAAACTCAGTTCTTTGTCGTTTTTTATATAAGAGAAAGCAATTAGGGTCTATTCGATATACGGTAACTCTATGTGTTCTTATAAAGGATTTTAATCTGTCAGTTTTTTTTTATTGTCTGGCCAAACCTAAAGGTCTATACATTTTGGTACAATCAAAATTCCAAGTGTCTTTGGATGAAATACGTTTCAATCCACTCCTTCTGATACTTTCCTCCCTAATAGTAAAATTTTGTTTGAAAAAATTATGCTGCAAACGAAGAATTCCATATTGTGGTGAAAGATGTATTATATAGGTCCAATCGCATTGGTACTTCCCTTCCAGTGGATCAACATTTTCAACTATGTAAATTTGTTATGAAGTTAAAAACTGAATTTATCGAAAACTTTGGAATTCCATTTTATATCAAAAATTTCCAATAAAATTTTACCAAACTTAAATAAAGTCCCATGTCGAGATCTATCGGTCTTCACCTGCTAGAACTACATCCAAAGGTTGAAATAATTAAAAAATTTACATTTTTGCACAAAGTAATATTTTTTTAACTTTGATTATGTCTGAAACTGCTCCAACGGTCCAACACTTCTGGTACCACCCTAACAAAGTACTAAAATGAAGCGAATAGAGTAACTAATTGGATCTAAACTTTGCAAATAGTAATTAAAAAATCCCATACGTTAAATTCTGTTTATCGGCCAATACTGGTACTTCCCCCATACAGATGGAAAATATCGACTGTGTAGGTCCATCGCCTCTGGTAACTCAACCACAAATTGTCACAATTTTGAAAAATGTGAAATGAGTCCCCTTTAATGATGAATCATTTGCTGTGAATATTTCCATCAAACTTAAATGAAATACACATATGGACTGCAACATTGATCTATCCTAACAAAGGGGCCCTTACCCGCAACCTTAAAAAAAAACTGTTCAAAATAGCTTACAAATGTCAGGTTACTTTCTAACCAGTTATATTCTGAGAAAAACAAAATTCCAAATTACAGACATTCAAGTTGAATAATTCGGTTAAGACCTTCAATATACCAAAATGCACGCTTTGGCAAAATATTGATCAATTTTTACCAAGACGTCTTTTTATCTTCCGAAAACCCAAAATGACTACCAATAGCCATATCTAATGGAAGCTGAGCCTAAATCCATCATAATGACACCCGATGATCATTTTAAAAATTGTTTGCCATTCATGAATCCCTAGTTACAAATTATGGTTTCATTGGCTGTAAAATGCTACTCAGATCTTTATATAGGCCTATGGCAAAACATGGAAATTTAAAAACTCGACATTTAATACTGATATAATTTTGAAATTTCTGTGTAAAAATGGATTGATCAAGAAAATAAATACTTTTGGGGGTCTCTAACGAATATTTCGAAGTATTGCTGAAAAATGCAACAACAATATCCTATAAAAACTTGTCTTGATGTGCCACTAAACAAAATACATTTTTTCTTTATGGGAAAACTTTTATTTTTCATTGAAGCTATAACATGCAATTAAAAAACGTGATCAATTTTCAGCATACAATCTGCAGCAAAAAATAATAAAAAAAAAACATAAGAAATGTGAGATTAAGAAAACGGTGGCAGAATGGCCAAAGGCATGATTTTAATAAACCATATATTTATTAAAACACCATTTGCATTTAATTTATTGTATGGAAAATTATAGAAATTTTAAACTGTTCAAAATAAATGATATGCAATAAGGACAGACTTATTTGTTAAATAATAAAAAAAAATTACAAATTTAAATTGTAGAGACCTATTTTAAATGAATACAATTCCTTTAGTTCTCATACTCGGTCACTTTTTTGTCAACCAGTTGAGAACAGAAATATCGTTATTTCTTTTTAAAAATAAATGTTGTGTATCAAAGAAATTAATATTTTCTAGAAAATATTCAAAATTCATTTAAAACATAAATTGATGCAATGTTGATTTTTTCCAGATCCATCTTAACCTACCTCCTTATAAAATTGTATTTTATTTGTAGTTTTATTTTTTCTTTCAATTTTTCTTTCCATCACCCAGTCTCAATTCCCATATATATATCGTATACAACTTGTGCTATGCATTTGTTGCACACGTTTTGCAGTAAAATGTTACTTTCTAAAAACAACTCTCTTTTTCATTTCTACCATTTATGGTGCAAGGCATGTGGTGGCATGTTTAGCTGTCTATCTATCTATCCTATTGGTCGCCACTCGCCACATGATTGCTGAAATATTTTATTGGAGTAGTTGTTGGTTTTTTTATGGATACAATAAGTGGCAACAATAATTCATGTTAGTAAAGGTGATCAAAAAGTGGATAAAATTGCCACAGCAAATTGTTGCACAAAATTAGTTTTTTGCTTTAATCTATTTGAGGAATTTTCGAAGCCTTAGAGATTGCTAAACGAACTGGATATAGGAGACAATAACTTCCTTTTTTGGTCAATATAATTACATGGATTGTTTTTAGCGGCTATATAATGCCGATTCAATTCAATAACTTCATTATTAGATAAATGATAAATTAAATAATTTAATATTTATTTATTAAATTGATAAATACAAAAATAAATTAAATTGAAAAACACAAAAAATTAATTTAATTGAATTAAATTATTATTAATTTATTAAAATATATACATTTATATATTTTAATTAATATGTTTCTTAGTAGGATCGTTCTGCAGAGGACCTACTAAAGATTTCCTATACAAAAAATATATATATATATATATTTCTAAAAGTCATACAAAACAACTTCTATCCTCCAATAAAAGGTCTTCTTTCTACAGATAAGATTTTGATTTCTACCTCTGTCAAACATTTAGACAACGTAAAAGTTTCGGAATAAAAACACAGACCTACATAAAAGTTAGCAAACCTATTGAGAAAAAAATGTTTGCCAATATATTTCAGTTGAAGTGTGCTTATGCCTACATTTATTTCTCATTGGATTATTTTTAATATTTTTATATAAACATTTATTATAAGAGGGCTACTATATATATTTCTGGCCTCAAAATGAAAATACGAATATTTATCAACAAAAATTTTGTTTTATTTTCAAAGTATTCTCCAGCTTATTTTATAGAATTTGTCGAAGCATTCATGCCTATCCGATATAGGCACCTTCTTAATATAAACTATATTTTAAAGGTGTCCCAACTGATCGATTGGGTCCTCTCTCAATCCTCATATCTTACAGTTTGCTACTATATGTCACTATTTGTCTTTTTTTTCTTAATGTTAATATTTTTTACAATGTGCTAAATATTTATGTGCCATTAAAAATGTGTATGTATATGTTTGCTTGTATGTTATTAAAAATAATTATTAACCAACTTGAAGAAGTCAAGGTTGCAGTAAATAAAAAAAAAACACACGAGACCAGTAACACAGTAATTACATGCATACTACTTATATATTCAAATTTATATTTGTATGATAATGTTTGGGTGGTGTTTTGTTTGTAGTGTATGTACATATGGTGTTGTTTGATATGAAGATTTTTTTTTTTTTTTGCAAATGTATAGTACGAATAGTACTACTACCATATGTACACATTTGTTATAAGGCCAAAAGACACATGTGGGTAGAATATAATATTTTTTATTTGAAATTAATTGCATATAAAATTTTTTTGATATGCAATAATTCCCAATTATTTTTCGAAGTCTTATTATTTTACTCAGTACAATTATATTTTTTAATTTATGAAATTATATGTATATAAAACATTAAATAAATAAGACTTCCTTATCAGGAAGTTAATGATGGCAACTACAAAAAAAAAAAAAACAGTAAGGAAAGTAGTAAAGTCGGACGGTGTCGACTATATGATACCCTTCACTATGGGTATATTAAACAGGACTATTAACATAAAATTGGATGAAATAAAATATGTGATATTTATCTAAATGTGAATCTACCTAGATCTATCCATAAACATGTCATTCGTTTGTTACAATGGGACAAAAGTATGTAAATCGACTTCAAACAAATATAAATAGGTCATCCGTTGGGCTATATCTGTACTTCTAGAAAACGCAACTACGTAATTCTATGCTCAATTTTGTAAGTTGTGTAAAATTTGATGTCAATCTGACTAACATGAGCAGTTTTATGCCCAATTTACTTGAAATCGGGCGAAAATATATATGGAAGCTTTATCCAAATATTAAGCGATTTCAAACAAACTTGTCACAGGTTAGGTTAATTTCTAATATCTAATTTCAGAACGTTTTGTTCCTATTGGTTCCTTGGTGCGTCAATTACTTAAAATCAATATATAATAAAAGGGAGCTATATCTAAATCTAGGCCGATTTTCACGAAACAAGGCAGACATCATTCTAGGCTCAATTCAGTACGTTGTGCCAAATTTAGTGCAAATCGGAGGATATATAGGGACTTTGGTGCACCATTTACATAAAATCGTACGAAACTATATATGGGAGCTATATCTAAATCTGGACTGATTTTCTCGAAACTTGGCAGACATCACTCTAGGCTCAATTCAGTACGTTATGCCAAATTTCGTTCAAATCGAAGGATATATAGGGACTTTGGTGCACCATTTACATGAAATCGGGCGAAACTATATATGGGAGCTATATCTAAATATGGACCGATATTCTCGAAACTTGGCAGACATCACTCTAGGCTCATTTCAGTACGTTATGCCAAATTTCGTGCAAATCAAAAGATATATAGGGACTTTGGGGCACCATTTACATGAAATCGGACGAAACTATATATGGGAGCTATATCTAAATCTTGACCGATTTTCACGAAAATTTGCAGACATCATTCTAGACCTAAATGATTAGGCTGTACCAAATTTCGTGCAAATCGAAAGATATATAGAGACCGTTTACATTAAATCGGTTAAATATATATATGGGAGCTATATCTAAATCTGAACCGATTTTTCCCAATTTCAATAGGGTTCGTCCTTGGGCCAAACAAATGAGCTGTGCCAAATTTCATCCAATTCGGATCATAAATGCGACCTGTACTTTGCTCACAAAAATACATGGACAGACAGACAGACAGACGGACGGACGGACATGCATAAACCGACTTAGAAAGTGATTCTATGCATATTCTCAAAAGGAACCATGTGTCTATCTCGTTTCCTTTTGCCTGTTACAAACATATGCACAAAGACATAATACCCTGTACCACAGTGTGGTTAAGGGTATAAACATAACTATGGTTGTTACATTATGTGTTTTTGTTGTTGCTATCATTGCGTTCTGCTTAAATGCTGTACAGTCAAAAATTTTTTATAGAGACTGTAAAGTTTGTGTCTTAAGTCTTTTGTTTCATATATTATTGCATTTTACATTCAGTTGTGTCAATGATCTTTTTTAGCACTTGAAACATGTACAATAGTTTTTACAAAATCATTTCATTTTATATTAAATTCAATATTTAAAAAATATATAATTCTTCCACTGACAGAAAAGCGAACCCGGTCAATTGATTTTTTATTCATCGCGATTGCCTTTAAGACATATTATAACGGCTCATCTACTTTTCCATTCGATTTCGAATTATTTCAAATTCTTTTCGATTAATTCAAATTCTGTTCAGCGAACATTCTTCTGAGATCAGGGAATATGAGCGATATGAAGCTAAATTCTTGTGGTTTTATCATCCTTGCACTGATTTGTCTCAGAAGGATAGGAATATGTCTGATAAGACTTGGAGGTAAAACGATTCCATGAATCATACAATATTTTACACCCCCATCCTCAAGACTATGCACTGTAATCGATTTCTTTGAACCGAATCTGTTTCAAATTTTTGGTATTTCGTGTTTTCAAAAAAAAAATTAATATATACGATATATTTTTTATTTATTTGTTTTTGATTTGAAACGTAACGGAATGCGTTTGACGCATAAAAATACTTAGTACGGTTTAACACATGGTAGAAGTGTTGTGTTGTTAAAAGTGACTTGAAAAATCAACATGCAAAAAAAAAAAAATGGAATCACCTCGAATATTTTCGCTGGATCATTTTTCACAGCTCCCGACGTGTATTATCATAAAATAGTCAGTCGATAAACTTACATCTATGAATGACGATCAAGAGCCACCCACCCTGGCACTGTGAAAATTTAGTTTGATGAATTTAATCCTGGCGGACGTCCTAAAAACGGTTGTTGTTCCAGCGAACATTGATACCGTACGTGAACTGATAATGCGATATAGCCATGCACTATACCGCAGTATAATTTGCATCTTTGGACATTTATTCCTCCACCATGCCTTCGATATTGCATGGATATCTGATCTTTAAAGAAGATTGTTCTTCTTGGACAATTGCAGTTTTATGAAAAGAGGTTCATATGGTTGTCATAGGCAAAATTCAACGTACATTGAATGAAGTACTTCGAACCAAATGGCGTCCAACGTGGGGTCCGAACATTTTTTTTTATTAATTCCATCTAAGATATCGTCGAACCTGTACCATACCTAACATATTAGTTATTTCATATCTATGTCGGGTTTTTTTCTAAGGTATTGCAAATGCATTCATGTTTCTGCTATCCTAAAATTGCCTCTAACTTTAAATTTCCCTTTCTTACTTGTGTTTGCCTTTTACCTTCATTTTTTGTAGGAATTTTGCTTCTGGTTTCTACACCTCTCGCAGTATGGATCAAAATAATTATAAATCCTATAATACTTCTGGGTGGGTGGGAAATATTTTTACACCAAATGATGAACTCCTTTCCTAATTATTTCAAATATTTTTCATTTTAATTTCAATAAAATGTTGTTGCCTATTTTTTTTATTATATACGAATTTGGTACTTCGATTTCAAGACGCATTAAACCAAACAAAAAAAAATATCAGCAACATATTTTAAGGATATATGACTGCATCTTCGGCAAGTATCGGCTTTAGTGCGGTCATTGGTCAGTTTTGAGTGATACACCACAAGTTGTTTCACATTAAACAAATCTGCGCGTTTTTGAACGACGAATTCGTTGAATTGATCCGATTTGCTCCCTCGTTGCGGAAAATTTTAAGTTGAATTAAACAAATTATTGTCAATAATACATACAATTCTAAGTTGACTTCTTAATTAACATATACTGCACCTTTTTCTCAAATATTAAAATTAACTACTCCATAAAATAATATTTTTTTCAACTTGAAACAAATTTGACTACAATATCCATATAAATTCATAGAAAGATAGGAGGTGTCTCCCCAATATACCTTGTGCGTCTCTGCCCATATTATTTATGGTTTATTATGACTGGGAAGGTTAATATACAATGACTTTTTCAGGCTTCCGTCTAAGGCTCCAAAAAAAAAAAAAAAACTACTAAATGTCTGCAATTTACTTATATTCATATTTTTGGGGGAGGTTCATAAATGTCATCTTGATAGTGTCACTTATACACCTAAGGCGAGTAATATTACCATTTTTTTTTTTTGACAAAATATATAAACAAAATCCGAGATTTAATGTAAAATAACAACAAAACCAAAACAATACTCAGGTGTTTATTTAACATGTTGTCGAACATGCATATATAGTCATGCCAAGAGAAGTAATAAATGTTGTATTGTATTATTGGTCTATACTGTTGTATTGTGATGTATATTTTAGTGTTGCTTTGTATCATCAAGTGTTTGGCTGCGGGTTATATGAGTTTTTATGTCTGTCTTCTGTTAAAATGCCGACAACATGCGATGAACTTTAAGTTGATGGTAGTTATCCAACAAGTCAACTACGAGAATATGTTAATGTAAAAAAAAACACACACACACACAAATTAAACAATGGCTGTTAAAATGGCACAGAAATAAAAATGAGGAGACGACGTATACAAAACAGATGGTAGAGTGGTAGGTGGCCAATGTTAAATATCAAAATCCAAACATTTGCTTTGAAATATTGTTTCAATTTATATTTATTTTATTGAAGGCATGATCCATGTCTTTGTTATTTATTTATTTGCAAATGCCCTTCTGTCAATCAATATGCTCATTCATCAGCCATATCCGCCAATTAACATTGGCACAAAGTGTTTCATGTATTTATTTTATGTAAAAATGCGCTATACAAATTTGCAAAACAAATTAATACAAGAAAAAAATAAAACACGACCACTTTATTAGATTTAATTAATTGTAGAAGTGGGAAAAAACTATATTTCAAATAAATGATTTTTTTCAATTAATTAAATAAATTTAAATTTCTTAAATAATGGATAATCTTTAAAAAAAACCCAGTGAGCGGAGCAGTATAGTCGGACGGGGCCGACCATACGATACCCTACACAACTACCACGAACTCTAACTTTCTGAGGATTTTTATTCCGAGTCTGAGTAATATTTCGTGATATTTGCCCCCTCTTGTCCGATTAGAGGTCAACAACACCTCTTCCTTACTTTTTTCGAATATTCAGTACAGTCCTTCTAATTACTTGTCCAGATTACCTTCACGGTGGATTGTGTTGTGATTTTCGGATTATACTCGACTCGAAAACACACAAAAAATTAGTTTTTGGTCCATTTCATCCCAAAATTTTAATCTGATCATCACGGAAAATTGTAGGCGTTTTTCTTGACCATAACTGGAACTTCATGAAAAATTTCAAAGCCATCAGCGCGATATTTCCTCCTCTAATGTGGTAATGGGTTACTAAATAATATCTGAATACGTAAGCACCTGTAAATATTTGACTGTAACTTCCACATCTGAGTAGATACATCACTATATTTGGTATCAATTTAAAGGCCAACCACTCCTCTTGGATATGCTATCAACTCCTCGGGTCTACATCTTCCATGAGTAAATATATATGCCATAGAATACAAATTTTGTCATTTTTCACACAAAAGTCAGGGTCCATTTGACCCGCTAAATATTGACCGATCTTTATCAAAACATGCATGCTTATTCTCTGGCCCGATCCCCTTCTCCATGCAAAAATTCGCGGTGTTTGGGCCATAATTGCGGCCTCTGGAGCGATCAGAAAAACCGACAAAAATAATGTTTTTGGTCCATTTCATCCCCTAAATATTAACCGATCTTTTCCAAAAACAATAGGGGCCTTCATTGGCCAGAACCCATCCTACATGCAAAATTTCGTGAAGATTGGTCCATAACTGTGGCCTGTATCGTGTTTACAAATTATAATGGACAGACGGACGGACGGACGGACGGACACACATGTCTAGATCGACTCAGCTAGTCGAGATATGACGATCGGTATACTTGAAGGTGGGTCTAGGACCAATATTTCGCGGCGTTACAAACATTTGGGGCTGCACAAAGCTATAATACCCTGACAACATAGTTGTGTAGGGTATAAAAACAGAAATACCCTTCATTTTTGACAAAAGACTTAAGGCACAAACTTTAGCATTTAAGGTATGTGTCTTAAGTCTTGAATTACAAAACTTTTTTGATTTACAAAAACTACAAAATTGTTCTATTTTTGAGTGGCTGAGAAAATTAGTTTTCTTTTAAATACCAATATTTTCACATTTTTGACAAAAGACTTAAGACACAAACTCTAGAATTTATTGTATGTGTCTTAAGTCTTTATACCCTTCACCACACTGTGGTACAGGGTATTATGTCTTTGTGCATATGTTTGTAACAGGCAAAAATAATCGAGATAGACCCATGGTTCCTTTTGAGAATATGCATAGAATCACTTTCTAAATCGATTTATGCATGTCCGTCCGTCCGTCCGTCTGTCCGTCTGTAGATGTAAAATTGTAAACAAAGTACAGGTCGCATTTATGATCCGAATTGGATGAATTTTGGCACAGCTCATTTGTTTGGCCCAAGGACGAACCCTATTGAAATTGGGAAAAATCGGTTCAGATTTAGATATAGCTCCCATATATATTTTCGTCCGATTTAATGTAAACGGTCCCTATATATCTTTCGATTTGCACGAAAATTGGCACAGCGTAATGAATTAGGTCTAGAATGATGTATGCCAAGTTTCGTGAAAATCGGTTCAGATTTAGATATAGCTCCCATATATATCTTCGTCCGATTTAAGGTAAATTGTGTACAAAAGTCCCTATATATCTTTCGATTTGCACGAAAATTGGCACAGCGTAATGAATGAGGTCTAGAATGATGTATGCTAAGTTTCGTGAAAATCGGTTCAGATTCAGATATAGCTTCCATATATAAAATATATAAATTGTGTACAAAAGTCCCTATATATCTTTCGATATGCACAAAATTTGGCATATCGTACTAAATTAAGTTTAGAATGATGTGTGCAAAGTTTCGTGGCAATCAGTACAAATCTAGATTTAGCTCCCATATATAGCTTCGCCCGATTTTAGGTAAATAGTCCACTAAAGTCCCTGGAAATCTTTTGGTATAAAGAATGATGTGTGCAAAGTTTCGTGACAATCGGTCCAGATTTAGATATAGCTGCCATATATATTTTCATCCGATTTAAGGTAATTGGTGTACCAAAGACCCTATATATCTTTCGATTTGCACGAATTTTGGTATAGGGTACGTTGGTCAGCTAAGTACTTCGCGTTGTTACAAGAGACATTTGGGTTTGAAAGGTTTTTTGTATAGAAGCAATAGCTTCTGGGGAGAATATCCCAACAAAAAACTAAGGGAACTGATGAGGATCAGTGGCGTGATCCGAAACTATAGTCTTCCCTGCCTTACCCTCGGCAATCAATGCCATACATTCCTCACTAATAAATAGTTATTTTTTATAAAAACAAAATACACATGGTATCCCAAATAAACCGCCAACACTACTGAAGTACTGAATTAAGTCTAAAATGATGTTGCTAAACTGGATACATATGTAGAATATACCCAAAGTGGTGAAGGGTATCATATAGTCGGCCCAGCCCGACTTTACTACTTTCCTTCCTGGTTTTAATTTAAAAATTATTATTTTTAATTGTTTAGTATGGAGAAAAAATTCATTAAAAATTGCAAGCAATTCGATATTGTTGTCAAAAGATTTAAGCACAAACAGGAGCATTTCATGTATGCGCCTTAAGTCTTTTGTTTAAAACAGTAAATATTCATTATCCAGTATTGAAAATGAAAAAAAAATATGTATTAAACTAGTTTTAAACAAACACATACTTAATTTAAAAGTCTCTAAATAAAATAGGCAATAGCTCGGCCGGGCATTTTATTAAAACCCATTAAAAAGTTTATTTCACATCTGATTTATTTATTTAGGTAATACCGAATTCGAATATTGTAACATATGTATATTTGTTAAATTGATAAAGTTTGGCTTATGTCTTAAGTCATTTTTGTATAACAAAAGAATAATTCATTATCACTTTATTTGTGGGCCAAGGAAAGAGATTTTGAAACAAAGGGGATCAGATAATTGAAATTACCTGTTATACAAAAAGATAAAAAAATGCAAATTATTTAATTTTGGACATTTTAGTAACACGTGCGAGAAAAAAATCACTGTAGCTTAAAAAAAGTTTTTTAGAAGAAAATTTTGAATGAATTTTATAAAAAATCCTTCCAGTGGGAAAAATCCTCCTATTTATCCTCATCATCATCTCCATAAAAGGAAATCCAAATATCAGTCATCGAAAGAAACACCTCTCATGTGAATGAACTCCGCGTCTCGAAGCGGATGCGCTATTGAACAATAATACACCTTAGCCATCAATCAATAATGAAGAAGAATTTCCTACAATTGTACATACACATAAATGGATGTGTAAATATGTGTCATATCTAACAAACAACAATAAAAATTGAAATTACAATGGCAACGAAACACATCAAAACAAATCAATTTTTTTTTCAAAAAACCATAACCCAAAGCCAACTGAAAAAATCCAAGGCGTGAAGAAAAAACGCCCCTTAAAAAATAAAATCACATAAAAAGACGGCCGAGGTTAAATGGAAACTTTGTTTGATGTTGCTTTACAGTTTTTATTTAGTTATACGATGAGCAGATACCAGAAAAGTCTACCACAATAAAGTAAACCAATGAAACCAAATGAAAAAAGAAACAAGACTGAAAAACGAAGACGAAAAATCTGTTCAAACTTTACAGAAACAACAACAGAAAACATGTAGGCTATGTCGTAATTTACGCATTCTGCATATTAATTCCAAAGTGCATTCAACTTTTTTTGGCGATGTATGTATGTGCATACACATGGATACATATAACCATGGTTACCTCAAAAATATTGTAAACTATTTGGGGTTTGGATTTTTTTCCTACTTGGCTTGGAAAAAATGTAGGAATATTTTTTACCATAAAAAATCTTGTTTAGTATGGAAAATAATTAAAAAATACTGATTTAGAAATACCCGTACCTAAAATAATTTAAGGTAATTTTTTCCCATAAAAATATTTCAAATCCACGCCTCATTTGGGCCTTGAAAAATATTCTTTAATAAATCCACGCCTCATTTGGGCCTTGAAAAATATTGTTTTAAAAATCCACGCCTCATTTGGCCCTTGAAAAATATTGTTTTAAAAATCCACGCCTCATTTGGCCCTTGGAAAATATTCTTTTAAAAATCCACGCCTCATTTGGCCCTTGGAAAATATTCTTTTAAAAATCCACGCCTCATTTGGGTCTTGAAAAATATTTATTTAAAAATCCACGTCTGGAGATCATTTGGGCCTTGAAAAATAGTTATTTAAAAAATCCACGCCTCATTTGGGCCTTGAAAAATATTATTTAATAAGTCCACTCCTTGCTTTGGGCCTTGAAAAATATTCTTTAAAAATCCACGCCTCATTTGGGCCTTAGAAAAATATTCCTTTAAAAATCCACGCCTCATTTGGGCCTTAGAAAAATATTCCTTTAAAAATCCACGCCTCATTTGGGCCTTAGAAAAATATTCCTTTAAAAATCCACGCCTCATTGGGCCTTAGAAAAATATTCCTTTAAAAATCCACGCCTCATTTGGGCCTTGAAAAATATTATTTAATAAATCCACGCCTCAGTTGGGCCTTGAAAAATATTCTTTAATAAATCCACGCCTCATTTGGGCCTTGAAAAATATTCTTTAATAAATCCACGCCTCAGTTGGGCCTTGAAAAATATTCCTTTAAAAATCCACGCCTCATTTGGGCCTTAGAAAAATATTCATTTAAAAATCCACGCCTCATTTGGCGTGTCTCGTTTAAATCTTTTGTTTGCTTGTCATCTATAATTTACACAAAACAACAAAAATAGCAACAACAACAAATATACAAATAATAGGGATTTATGTAATATTTCATTGTAAACTATTTCTCACTCACTTACCTCTTGAATATTTTGCCTTCCCTTTCCTCCTGGCAAAAAATTTACATTAGGTAAAATTTTTGGCGGCATTATTTGTTGTCTTTTCTCCAAAGAGATAATAAATCTGTGGTGAGTGACATTTTTGTCACGATTTCATGTAAAAAGTTTTCAAATTGAAAATACAAAAAAAAACCATAGATACATAAATAGACAATTAAATAATTTGCAAAATCACAACACATAGGAAATGTTTTTCGAAAAACAACTCCAAATCAATTATGACATGACTAAAAAGATTTCATTGAAATGAAATTATACATTATTTAATTTAAAAAAATATTCTCATCATATCAATAACCAATCATTAGAGTTTTTTCTTCTTCTTCGGAAATTAGACAAAAAACAAATCGGAACTATGAAGAGAAAAAAATTGGCATGCATGGTGTGATAATTATAAGTCATTATAAATCATCTTTCTTGTTTCTTTTTTTAATTTTGCTCAACCTTGAAATTATGGCTAAGAAGAAACACATGTTGTTTCGATCTGCTTATCTATGATTCATTGCAAACATTTTGAACTTTTTTGATTTATTATTGATTTTAATAAATCATTACCATATAATTATTCATGTTTTATAAAAATAAACATATTCTTTTAAATATGTACACCTTTTTAAGATCATAGAAAATATATAATTTTAAAAAAGTACACCTTATTAGGATCCTAAAAAAATTTTCTTTTAAAAAAATTTTAAAACATTTTAAGATAAGAAATATTTTCAAAATGTACACCATCTTTCTAAATTCCTTCGAAAAAATATTCTTTAAAAATCATCTATTCTTTAAAAAAGCCTTCAATTTTTTAATTTTTTTTTTTTTTTTTATTAAAAAAAATAATTTTTTCTAACAAATTAAACTTTACAAATATTCAATATTTCTATAACAAAACACATTTTAAATTCCTTTTTATTAATTTTTATTTCTTACTCTCTTTCAGGTACTGGTAGCTCACCAGCCCAAATATCACAGCGCAGCATTAGTCCAAATAATTCAACGTCAACGAGTCAATTTAGCTTGCATCACAATAGTTCTGGCAGTATAGGTAGTTCAACGCCCACATCGCTGCATCCACAGGTAAGGAGGTTCACCTGTTAAAAAATAAGATAAATTAATTATAAAAACCACAAAAACTAATTGCTATTTTTTTAATTTTTAGTCATCGGTATCCACATTTAAACAGTCACCAAATTTATTAAACGGTAACGGTTCTCTATTGGATAACACAATGCCAGGTGGTATACCAACTCCAGGAACACCAAACTCTAAAGCTAAGGTAAGTATATTTTCAAAAAATATTTAAAAAAAAATCATAGCTCTACAAACCCCTCCAAAAACATTCTTTCAAAATATAAACGCCTGTTTAAGTCCGCAAACAAATTATATTCGACAATCCTAAAATTTTGTTAACTCCAGAATTTACAAAGAAATATTCTTTTTAAATACCAATGCACTCAAAAATATTTTTCTAGACTTTCAAAAATTATTTTTTGTTAAATCTTCGCCTTTTTAAGATCCTCAAAAACATTTTTTTAAATATTCGCCTTTTTAAGATCAGTAGTGTTAGAGGATTATTTGAGATACAATTTGTATTTTGTTTTGGCAAAATAGTCAGGTTGAATCCCAGTTTGTTGTTTTTGTAAAAAACAAATGTTTATTAGTGGGAAATGTATGGCATTGTCCACCGAGGGGTAAGGCAGGGAAGACTATAGTTTCGGATCTCGCCACTGATCTTCATAAGTTCCCTTAGTTTTCTGTTGGGATATTCTCCCCAGAAGCTATTTATTGCTTCTTTACAAAAACCTCTCATACAAAGCAAAGTTCTTACGTTACAAGCGAAGTTGTTTACGTTACCAGCGATACGAACTCAATGAAAAGTACGTTGGTCAGAAGTCAGGACTTCTATTCTATACCCAAAAATATTTTTCAATATTCACCTTTTCAAAACCCTCTAAAAATATATTTTAAATCACATTTTTGGCAAGACCATCAAAAATAAAGATTCTCCAAAATTAATTTTTTTTAAACTCCACCTTTTGAAGAACCCCAAACATATTTTTCTAATCCTGACCTACCTCCTATATAAGGCCTTCAAACCTCATGTATTATACCTTCAAAAGATATATTTTTATTTCCTTATATTTGCAAGACCCTTCAAATATTTTTTTTTTTTTTTAATTTGTAAGACCTTCAAATATTTAGTACCCACAAATTGCAAACCCTTAAGTCATTTTTTAAATCTCCACCTTTTCAATACTCTTTAAAAGTATATTTTTTAATACCCACTGGTTCAAAACAATCTAAAAATACATTTTTCAGAACCATCAACTATCCACCTTTTCAAGACCATCTAAAATATTTTATTTATATCCCCAATTTTGCAAGATGTTCTATGAATATATTTTTTTTTAAATCCCCACCAAGATCCTCAAAACTATTTGTTTTTAATACGCATCGCTTCAATACCCTCCCAATTTTTTTTTAACCTCCACATTTGGAAGACACTCAAAAATATTTTTTTCCACACCTCATGTATCAGGCCTTCAAAAAATCCTACATATTGGCAAGACCCTAAAATATGTTTCGTGTTAAATCCGCAAATTTTTAAACCCCCCAAAAATATATTTTTTTAAATACTAAACATTTGCAAGACCTTAAATTATATTTCGTTTTAAATCCAGAGCCTTTCGAGACCGCCAAAAATATTTCGTTTTAAATGCGCAGCTTTTCGACACCTTCAAAAAATCTTTTAAATCCCCACCTTTCTTTTCAAAGTCCACGTCCTTATTAGTCTCAAAAAATAAATAGGGCTCTCCAATCCACTTATATATATTATTTTAAAAAGCACGCCAGAATATATATTTTTTAATCCACGCCTTGTTTAGGACCTTCAAAACTATTCTTTTAGAAATCCACGCCTTGTTAAAGACTTCCAAAATAATATTCTTTTAGAAATCCACGCCCCTTATAGGTTTCTAAAAATAGACCCCTAAAAATATTCTCTTTAAAACCTAGTTTCTTTATAGGCCCCTAAAATATTCTCTCAAAAACCTACTACCCTTATAGGCCCCAAGTATTCTTTTAAAAATCCACGACTCTATTAGACCCTCAAAAATATTCTTTTAAAAATCCACGACTTTATTAGGCCCCCAAAAATATTCTTTTAAAAATCCACGCCCCCAAAAATATTATTTCTAAAATCCACGCCTCTATTAGGCCCCCAAAAATATTCTTTTAATAATTTAAGCCTCCATTTTTAAATATCCATGCCTCCATATGCCCTTAGAAAAGTATTCTTTAAATTATTTTTATGAATAGTTTTTCTTAAATTTCATTTAACTAATATTTTGTTTCTTTTTCTTCTATTCCCCGCAGGACAATTCACATTTTGTTAAAATTGTCGTAGCTTTATATCCCTTCAAGGCCATCGAGGGTGGTGATCTTTCATTGGAAAAGGTAAGTACCTCGATTATTATTTTCTTGTGAAATCTAAAAATCTAATAAAAATTCTCCTTTCCCTTTAGAATGCCGAATATGAAGTTATCGATGATTCGCAAGAACATTGGTGGAAAGTCAAAGATGCCATGGGCAATGTCGGCTATATACCCAGCAATTATGTCAAACCAAAGGCATTGTTGGGTTTGGAACGTTATGAGTAAGTAGCTGTTGAAGTTCATAAAGTGACCACTTTTTATATAACACATGTTTTTTTTTTTAATTTTCTAGATGGTACGTGGGTGATATGTCACGTCAGCGTGCCGAATCCCTATTGAAACAAGGCGACAAAGAAGGCTGTTTTGTGGTGCGTAAATCATCGACAAAAGGTTTATATACACTATCGCTGCATACCAAAGTGTAAGTATTTCGAGAACTTTTTTATTTATTTTTTTTTTTTATTTTCTGTGAGAGACCACATGATCTTCTGTTGAATGTAGGAGATCAAATGGTCTTCTTTTGGATATATAAGTTCGCATGGTGCTATATACAATATAGGAGACTGTAAGACTGTAGGATATAAAAGGCCACTGCGTCGTCTATAGAAAATAGGAGGTCAAAAGGTATTTTATAGAATGTATGAGGCCACATGGTCTTCTATAGAATATAGGAGACCACATATATTTCTATAGAATATAGGAGGCGACTGCCCCTTCTATGGAATAGGTGGGGTCAGGGCAGTAAATAGAATATTGTATATAACTTGTAATGAATATGGGTTACCACAGGGTATTCTATAGAATATATCGACGCCTCCGAACCATAGTATGCGAAGTCGACTTAGCATGTTTTAAAGTTCTTTACGTTTTTAGATACTACGGTCCTTAATTTAAATTCACTGAAATTTCGGTAATCATCGGACAATCCAAACCAAAGTTATAAGCAAAAATTTACTTAGCATGACACGTACGAACTAAGAAACTTCCATACTTTGAAAGCTTCTACTGAAAAACTCACTTTTCAGACTTAGCATACTATGGTTCGGAGGCGTCGATATGAGATCACAGTGTCTTCTATTCAATGTAGGATACCAAAATGTGTTCTAAAGAATATAGGAGATAGCAGGGTCTTCTGTAGAATATAGTAAACTACAGAGGCCTCTACGTAATATAGGAGAGCACATGGTCATCTATAGAATACTGTAGACCACATCACATAGTCATTATATAGGAAAAGTCAGGGTCTTTGCATGAAAAGTCTCTATTAGGCCTCCAAAAATATTCTTTTAGAAATCCACGTCTCTATTATGCCTCCAAAAATATTCTTTTTGAAATACACACCTCTATATATAGATGACCTTGTTGTCTCCAAGATTTTTTTTTAAATTCATTATTTTTTCAAAAAAACCCCGTTTTTTCTCTTTGCAGTCCCCAATCACATGTTAAACACTATCACATCAAACAAAATGCTCGCGGAGAATACTATTTAAGTGAAAAACATTGCTGCGAAACTATACCAGATCTAATCAATTATCATCGGCATAATTCCGGTGGTTTGGCATGCCGTTTAAAATCATCGCCATGTGATCGTCCAGTACCGCCAACGGCAGGTTTATCACATGGTAAGTACAACTCTCCCACTCTCTTTAAAAATTAGAAAATATTTTATAAAAATATCTCTATTTTTACAGATAAATGGGAAATCCATCCCATGGAATTAATGCTAATGGAAGAACTCGGTTCGGGCCAGTTTGGTGTTGTACGTCGCGGCAAATGGCGTGGTTCCATTGATACTGCTGTGAAAATGATGAAAGAAGGCACCATGTCCGAGGATGATTTCATTGAGGAGGCCAAAGTTATGACCAAATTACAACATCCAAATTTGGTACAGCTATATGGTGTCTGCTCGAAACATCGTCCAATTTATATAGTCACGGAATATATGAAACATGGTTCATTGTTGAACTATTTGCGGCGTCATGAGACAACATTGATTGGTAATATGGGTCTGCTGTTGGATATGTGTATACAGGTGAGTTAATAAAAATTTAAATGTTTTAAAAAATATTCAATTAAAAATTTACGTCCCTATTATAAATTCAAATATATGTTTTTAAAACTCCAAAATATTCCTTAAACAATCCGCGTCTTTATAAGGCCTTCAAGAAATATTCTTTTAAAACGGAGTCTGTATAAGGCATTCCAAAAATATGTCTTTGAAAAATCCGCGCATTCCAAAAATATTTCTTTGAAAAATCCGTGCATTCCAAAAATATTTCTTAGAAAAATCCGTGCATTGCAAAAATATTCTTTTAAGATTCCAAAATTCTTATAGATATTCAAAAATCTTCTTTTTTTTTAAATCCACTCCTCTATAGGGGTATCAGCAAATATATTGTTTTAAATCCACGCCTCTATACAGTTATCAAAAAATATTCGTTTAAAAATCCACGCCTCTATAGGGGTATCAAAAAATATTCTTTTAAAAATTTCAAGCTTCTAAAGGCCTTCAAAAATATTCATTTCTTAAATTCACGCCTCTATTAGACGTCCAAAAATATTCTTTTAAAATTTTTAAGCTTCTAAAGGCCTTCAAAAATATACTTTTTTATATCCACGCATCCATTAGGCCTTCAAATATATTAATTTTTTTAAATCCACGCCTCTATTAGACCTCAAAAAATATTCTTTTATAAATTTCAAGTTTCTAAAGTCCTTCAGAAATGTTCTTTTTTAAATCCACGCCTCTATTAGAACTCCAAAAACATTCTTTTAAAATTCCACGTCTCTATTAGGCCTTCAAAATTATTCTTTTTTTTAAATCCAGGGCTCTATTAGGCCTTCAAAAATATTCTTTTTTTAAATCCAGGCCTCTGTTAGGCTTTCAAAAATATTCTTTTAAAAACCCACGCCTCTAGAAGGTTTAAAAAAATATATTCAAATATTTATATTAAATTAAAACAAAATAATAAAAATATCTCCCTCTCTCTCTCTCCTTCAGGTCTCCAAGGGCATGGCCTATTTGGAACGTCACAATTACATTCATCGCGATTTGGCTGCCCGCAACTGTTTGGTGGGCTCCGAAAATGTCGTTAAAGTTGCCGATTTCGGTTTGGCCCGTTACGTTTTGGACGATCAGTATACAAGTTCGGGTGGTACCAAATTTCCTATTAAATGGGCACCACCAGAGGTCTTGAATTATACACGCTTCTCGTCGAAAAGTGATGTTTGGGCGTATGGTAAGTTTTGTGAAATTAATTTTTGGAGGGCATATAATTAATAGTTGTTGTTTCTATTGCAGGTGTCCTCATGTGGGAAGTGTTCACTTGCGGCAAAATGCCTTATGGCCGTCTAAAGAATACTGAAGTTGTTGAACGTGTCCAACGTGGTATTATTTTAGAGAAACCAAAGTCATGCGCTAAGGAAATTTATGATGTAAGTATGGACGGATTAAGAAATAAATGTTTTTCAATAGAATACAGGAGGCCTCAGGGTCTTCAATAGAATATAGAATATCACATGGTCTTCTAACGAATGTAGGGGTTACATGGTGTTCTGTAGAATATAAGAAATCAAAGGAACCCCCTATAAAATATAGAAGAACACATGATATCATACAGCATATATGAGACTGTGTGGCCCACTGTAGAAATAAATGTTTTTCAATAGAATACAGGAGGCCTCAGGGTCTTCAATAGAATATAGAATATCACATGGTCTTCTAACGAATGTAGGGGTTACATGGTGTTCTGTAGAATATAAGAAGTGTTCTCATTTTAATTAGAGAAGATCATTAGACCGCCTTCTATAGAATATCGCAGACCACATAGTCTTCTATGGAATATGTGAGACCAAAGGGTCTTCTATCGAACATAATATAATACAGTTTACTCTATTGAATATGGGAGACTCCATGACCTACAATGAAATATAAGAGACCCTATATTATTCTATGAAATGTAGAAGTCCACATGGTCTTCTGTAGAGGAGAACGTGGGCTTCTGTAAAATATAGGAGATAACATAATCTTCTATTAAATATTCAGGGCCATAAGGTCTTTATACACATTTTGTAGTATATAGGATACCATTGGATCTTCTGTAGCACATAGGAAACCATAGGGGTTTCTGTAGAATATTATTGTCTACAAGTTATTTAATAAAGAAAACGACTATATTCTATAGATCTCTTATATAGAATATGGGAGACTACAATGAATTCTCTAGTATGTATGAGACCCCATGATATTCTAAAGAACATTAGCGACCACATGGTCTTCCTTCTCTTGTATGGGTTCTCAAAAAAATTATTTTAAAAATCCACGCCTTGTGTAGACCCTCAAATAAGTTATTTGAAAAATCCACGCCTTGTGTAGACCCTCAAAGAAATTATTTTAAATATCCACGCCTTGTGTAGACCCTCAAATAAATTATTTTAAATATCCACGCCTTCTGTGGACCCTCAAATATGTTATTTTAAATATCCACTCCTTGTATAGACCCTCAAATATGTTATTTTAAATATCCACTCCTTGTATAGACCCTCAAATAAGTTATTTTAAATATTCACGCCTTGTGTAGACTCTCAAATAAGTTATTTTAAATATCCACTCCTTGTGTAGACCCTCAAATAAGTTATTTTTAATATCCACGCCTTGTGTATAGCCTCAAATAAGTTATTTTAAATATCCACGCCTTGTGTAAATATCCACGCCTTCTGTAGACCCTCAAATACGTTATTTTAAATATCCACTCCTTGTGTAGACCCTCAAATAAGTTATTTTAAAGATCCACGCCTTGTGTAGACCCTCAAATACGTTATTTTAAATATCCACGCCATGTATGAGTCCCGAAAAAAATATGTTTTAAATATCCACGCCTTGTATGGGTCCGCAAAAAAAATATTCTAAAAATATCACTTGGTCGTCTATTGGCTATAGAAGATCACTTAGTCTTCTACTAGCTCTAAAAGAGAAATATGTCTTCCATTGGATATCGAAGAAGACCTATTGGCTATAGAAGACCTAGTGGTAACCGCATGGTCTCCATTTTCACACCTTTCCCCATAGAATAAATATCATCTATGTTGATATAATTTTTTCTAATATTCCCCTTCTTTTTTTCTTTTTTTAGGTCATGAAAAAATGTTGGTCCCACGGTCCCGAAGAGCGACCATCATTCCGCGTTCTCAAGGAACAGCTGGCCCTAGTGGCACAAACACTCACCGATTAAGCCCAATTCCATTGAATTTTCTTTTTGAAAAAAAAAAACAACAACTAACATATTAAACCCTCATCATCAAATACAAGGGATATCTCCCTTGTAGATTCCAGCAGAGGTGGAGACACTTAAAGAAATTCATCATTAAGCTTCATATATATAAAAAAAATAAAATTATTATTATTATTAAAATTTAAAATCTATATATATATTTATATAAAAAATGCCAATATCTAAGAAAACAATTCAAAAAAAGCACTGATGAGAATATAAAAAATTAGTTATAAAAAATAATATTTTAAATTAAAAAAAGAAAAAAACGACAAAATGAACTATTAACCAGATAAGTTAGATGGATGAAGAAGAAGAATGAAGAGTAAAGAAAATTTAGATAATCCTGAAATTTTTTTTTATAAATATAAAATTTAAAACTCTTGGCCAAATTTGTAAACTAAAAAAACAAACATTATTAAAAAAATGTTTGAAAGAAAGAAAATTAACTACAATTTGGAATAATAAATTAAAAAGACCCAATATATAATTAAAACATCAGTATGTATATAGAGTATAAGAAAAAAACTGATAATATTAATACAGCAACAAATAAGAATTATTTTTCTTAGTTATTAGAAATTTTTTGATAAAGAAGAAGATAAAGAAAATGATTAGCCGAACAACAAAGCATTCGTAATTAGATTTTTTATACAAAAAACAAACAAAAAACCTAACAAAAAATTTATTATTAATGTATAAAAAAATTTATTGAAAACAATTTTATTTTAATTTGCAGATTTTGATAAGCGAAAAAAACAAATATTTTTTTACGAAAGAAAAAAATCAATAAGCTTTTTTATAATAGTAATAAAATAACTAGCTAATTAAGTCAAGTAATGAAAAAGAAACAATTTTTCCTTTACCTTATATACAAGGTAGAATTAAAAACTCCTCTCAATTTAATATTTAAAACACACTCTATTATTCCTTTTTGTTGGTTTTTTAGTTTTAAAACAAAACAAGAAAAAATAATTTTTAAAAAATAATGCGTAACACTCGCAAATGTTTTTTTTATTATAATAATATTATTAATTAAAAATATATATTTTTAATAATAAGTAAAACTATCACTACACTTTCGTTTATAATTATAATTTTTGTGATTTATGTTTAATTATTTTTCTACACAACCACCACCACCAACTCCCCCACTTTAGATTTAAGCATAAAACTCAATGGAAACCCTTAAAAAAAGAAAGAAAAAATAAAAACAAAATATCAAAGTCTTGTTTCTTTCTTAATGAAAAAAAAAACATCTACAATAAAAAAAAAATATTTAAAAAAAAAAATTAAAAAAAGAGGGAGGCAAGTCTTAAAAGAAAGAATTTTGTTTTATGCAAATTAAATTCAATAACTGTTTTATAATTATTATTTTTTTAATATTTTTATAACTTAAAATCATATCAAATGTGAATTAATTGTTTTTTGTTTTATTATTATTTTATTTTTCCCCCCTCAAAACATATTTTTTATTATTGAAATCCTTACACCAATTTTTTTAATTATTATTATTATTTATCCCTCATATTAAAGCAATTTGAAGAATTATTGATTTAATTATTATTATTTTTATTTTTTAATCATTGATGTTAAGTAGCAGAAAATGTCAAAACACACCGATCGTTGTGTGTGTTTTTTTAAGAATTTCTCTTAAGTTCTTTTTATCAATTGATTGATTTATTTTTTAATTTTATTATTTTTTTTTTAATTGTGTAAATTTTAAGTATATTTTTTTATTAAAGAAATTTACTATAATATATATATTTTTTAAATATCCACAACCAACACGAACATAATTGATTAAATATTATATTATTTTTGTATATGATAAAACTTGAATAATAATAAAAAAACAAACAGAAAATTGTATATGTCAATATTATTTGTTTTATTTATTTCATTTTTTTGTTTGATTTAAAAAAGAGGATATTTTTATATATATTTTTCCTGTGCATTTTTGTGTGAAAGACAATTAAATTTTTGACAGTTAAATATTGAAATTAAATGGCTGGCAACTCATTTATGAAGGTCCCGATTTGCCTGATCGATCTTAACCTTTTTACTTGTTTATTTTTTCGTGTCAGGTCATGTACATTTTCCAATAATCTGTTATTTATGTAGAGTATATAGAGCAGGCTGACCCCAAGTCGATTATATTACTTCTTTTAACATTTAACTATAAAAAAATAGTCGATATTTTACATATCTTGGAGCTTTCACATAATTATTATGCACATAACACTTGTAGATATGAATATTTAGAGCACGCCCTAAAACTTCAGAATTCCCCCTAACCATTTGTGTGAAATTTATGAAAATCGGTTAAGTATTCGCCGAGTTATTTGCATTTCAATTCAACCGTCATTCGAAATGGGCTTGCTGTTCGGTGCTGGGCACCTGTTACCTAAAAATGAAAAATCACACAAAAATCGAAGTTTTAAAAACACCAAAAAATTGCCATTTTTAAAAACTCGATTTTTGTGTGATTTTTAATTTTCGGGTAACAGGTACCCAGTACCGAACAGCAAGCACATTTCGAATGACGATTGAATTCAAATGCAAATAACTCGGCGAATACTTAACCGATTTTCATAAATTTTGCAGAAATGGTTAGTGGAAATTCTAAAGTTTTATGACATACTATAAAAAATACATATATACAAATGCTATGTAAGAGAAAAATTAGTATTACATAAAAGTTCAAAGATATTTAAAATATCGACTTTGTTAAATGTAAACAATAAAATAACTTTTGTGAAGGACTTCTGTCTCCAAAAAGCAAGTCTTCTGTGTGAGAAAAATAATTGTTTGGGGTTCTAATAAACATTCCTCTTCTACAGATAGAAGACCTTCAAAACGTGCTTTCAACAGGCAGAAACTCCTGCACATGTCTACCATAGACGGAGGTCATTTAATACAAATATTTGTCCATATTTTAAATATCTTTGAACTTTTATGTAATACTAATTTTCTATCACATAACATTCGTTTGTATATGAATTGTCAATATGGAATAAAACTTTAGATTTTTCTCTAAACAGTTTCTCTAAACTGTTCTGCAAATACATATATACACATGTTATGTAAGAGAAAAATTAGTATTACATAAAAGTTCAAAGATATTTAAAATATCGACTTTGTTAAATGTAAACAATAAAATAACTTTTGTGAAGGACTTCTGCCTCCAAAAAACAAGTCTTCTGTGTGAGAAAAATAATTGTTTGGGGTTCTAATAAACATTCCTCTTCTACAGATAGATGATCTTCAAAACTTGCTTTCAACAGGCAGAAACTCCTGCACATGTCTACCATAGACGGAGAGCATTTAATACAAATATTTGTCCATATTTTAAATATCTTTGAACTTTTATTTAATACTAATTTTCTATCACATAACATTCGTTTGTATATGAATTTTCAATATGGAATAAAACTTTAGATTTTTCTCTAAACAGTTCTGCAAAATTTATGAAAATCGGTAAAGTAGTTGCTGAGTTGTTTGCATTTCAATTTAACGATGATACGAAATGTACTTGCTGTTAGGTGCTGGGCACCTGTTACCTGAAAATTAAAAATCACACAATAATCGAGTTTTTAAAAATGGCAATTTTTTGGTGTTTTTAAAACTTCGATTTTTGTGTGATTTTTCATTTTCAGGCAACAGGTGCCCAGCACCCAACAGCAAGCCCATTTCGAATGACGATTGAATTCAAATGCAAATAACTCTGCGAATACTTAACCAATTTTCATAAATTTTATACAAATGGTTAGGGGGACGTCTGAAGTTTTATTACATACTGGCTCTACATATAGAAACTTATCTTATATAAGAGAAACTTAGCATTGTGTGGAATTTGTTAAATGTTTTAAATATCGACTAATTTTTTGGTTAAATGTAATAAAAGTTAAGGTCCTCTGTCAATGGTAAACATCTGCAGGGTATTCTGTCCGTTAAAGAGAAGCTTTTAATAGTCTTCTATCTGTAAAAGATGGTTATATAGAGAGAGAAGACCTTCAAAATTAATTCTTCTTACACAGAAGAATTAAGAGTTCCAACGTGGGTTTTTTGGGACACAAGTCCCTCACAAAAGGTATTTTATAGACAGAAGATAGAATTCGTAAGGTTATAGAGGACAAAGGACATCAACGTTTCAATTTAGATATACACAAATTTTTTGATAGTTCCCATATAATGGAGCCCCTTTCATACATCGGTTTTGTTTATTTATTGCACGTACATTTTCAAAATAATTGACTGTTATTTGGTACTTTAAGCTCTTATTGTGTAGCAAAAATCTCCCTACTAAAACTTTTCGATATCGGTTAACTTTTTAAGATGTCCCCCATATAAAGTTACTCCCATTATTCTGTATTTTGTGCATTTTGTGGCACGATTTTAACCAATTTGACTGTTATTTGGTACTTTGAGTTCACATTGGGTAACAAATCTCCCTACCAAAAATTATCGATATCGGTGCATTTTTTATTATAACACTCCCATAAGGTACCATCATTTAAATTCTGAATGCAATTTCAGAATTTCCTCTAAACATTTCTGCAAAAATCATGAAAATCGTTTAATTATTCGCTGAGTTATTTTCATTTGAATTCAACCGTGATCCGAAATGTGATTGCTGTTCGGTGCTGGGCACGCACCTGTTACCTGAAAATGAAAAACCACACAAAATTGTAATTTCTAAAAACTCCAAAAATTGCTGCCATTTTTAAGAAATCGATTTTTGTGTGGTTTTTCATTTTCGGGTAACAGGTGTCCAGCACCAAACAGCAAGCACATTTCGGATCATCGTTAATTTCAAACGCAAATAACTCGGCAAATACTTAACCGATTTTCATAAATTTTGCACAGATGTTTAGAAGGAACTCTAATCGTGGTTCCAAAGATAAAGGTCAATAAAACACATATAAAATATTTTTCATAGAACATTTATTTTATTATAAAGTTTAAACGCTGAGATTATATGTGAAACACAACATCATTTAAATGGCGTGAACTGTTGCAAACAATGATTCTTTTGTGGTAATTTTCGGCCACTTGTTTGTTGACACATATTGGACGGTATCTCAGTCATAACTTGCCGAATGTAGGTTTTTTAAGTGCTCAAGAGTTAAAGATTTATTTGCACAAATCGCATGATCTTTGAGACCAGTTTATATCGCCACGCCAAAAATTATGCGTCAAGGAAATATCTCTTGCAATGAAGCCATATTCGATCGGGTTGTGCGAAATGTGGTATCGTCTTGTTAAAACCCCATATTCTCGAAGTAGTATTCTAGAAAGTAAAAAAAATCGATTATCATACCGTTGGCAGTTATTCCATTGATGTTTTCGAAGGAGTAAGGTCCAGTCATACCTTTGGAGCAAATATCGCCTCAAACTGCGAGGATTTATCAGAACCCCAATTGCGACAGTTTTTTTATTAACATATCAACCGTGTGAGAAATGTGTTTCATGTTTGAAGAAAATTTTGTTTAAAAATTTGCTGTCCACCACCTGTTGTTCAAGCTGCCATTACAGGTATCTACGACGTTGTGAATGGTCAGCTGGTTCAGTTTTTGCGAAAGTTGGACTTTGTATGGATGTGTAATCTCCTCTTAAAGTACGATATGTGGTAGAATCAACATTTTTTGTCGCAGGGTTTGATCATTTTTATGTGTTGTAAGATAGTTCAGCGATCCGATCCAGTCAGATTTTCAACTGAAAAGAAAAAAATGGTTTAACAGCTTATTATTCAGAGCGGGTTTTTTATAAAAGCCACTTTTAAATTCGATTCCTTAAAAGGTCAATATTTGCGTAAAAGGTCATATGCGTAAGAACCCCAAAAACAAATATGGAAAGACAAATCAGTGTGCACCTTGACAATGGGAACTTTAGCCACATTGGCTCAAATCAGCTGATTTTTGGCCCACCAAAAGTAGGAGTTGATATGTCAACTGCCGTACAGCCTAGATTGGCAGCCAATAACCATATTTAAGAAATGCCTCAATCGGAGGAGAAAAAGTGGTAGATATGTGTGTGGGCCCAGAAGTTTGGACATAGCACAAATATTGAAGATCGGTAAATATTTCGCTGGTCAAATGGACCAAGACTTCTGAGAGAAAAGTTGCAAAATTTGCATTTTATAGCGTATATATTTACTGCTGATGGACATAGACCTGAGAAATTGATAGTATATCCAATACAAGTGGTTGACCTTTAAATTTATACCAATTGTATTGTTGTATGTACTCCGATGTGGAAGTTTTACTTAAATACTTACAGGTATGTACGTATTATGATATTGTTATACCCTCCAGCATAGTATGCCAGTCTGTCTGTTGTAACCACTCTACCCTTTAAACGAACCGAAATAGGTCGCCAAAATGTTGCATAGAATTGTCTTTGGTCTGCAGGCAGGTCAAGTTCGAAGATGGGCTATATCGGTCCACGTTTAGACATAGCTCCCATATAAGGGTACCCCCAAATGATTCAATATTTTGAGGTTCTTGAGCGTGTTTTTCCACTGAATTCGTTGAAATTTGGTACATTGGGTTCTAATCAGGTTCCAAATTTCCCACTAAAAATTATAAATATAGATCCACTTTTTCTGGTGGTCCCCTTATAACGGTACCCCAAATTTTCAGTATTTTGGGGGTTTGAGCGTATTTTTCGACTGAGTTGTCTGTAATTTAGTACTATGAGTTCTTATTGGGTAGTAAATTTCCCAACAAAAAATTATAAATATAGGTCAATTTTTTCGGGTAGCCCCTTGTAGAAGATATACAGACAGCCGCAGCTCGCCTGTATAAGAAATAATAAGACACGACACGGTGCTCCCGACCGTTCTTTCTGGGTGGTTGTAAGGCACTAATTTTATTTTAAAATATTTATCCTTAGGTTCTACTTAAACAACTTTTTCTTAGCCTAATCTCAAACACAAAATTCTTATCAGTAAACTATTTGTTCTAATAATAGAATTTGATCTGTGGAGAGTTTTACCATCGTGTGCGTCATAAAATCTCACCATCAACAACAACAACAACAGTCTTATCAACGTTGCATTTGGGATTCTAGACCCTTATCTTAAAACACTCCAACGATCAAATCTTCCGTGATACAAAATTCTGTTCAAAGTATTTTGAACACCCCTATTTAAGGGTACCCTCCAATTTTCGGTATTTTGGGGTTCTTTAGCGTAGTTTTCAACCGAATTCGCTGTAATTTGGTATTTTGCAGTGGTATAAAAATTATTAATATTCGCCGCCTTTTAGGGATAGTCCCCATATAACCCCCTTTTTTATATAAAAATAGCTAACTGATTTGTTCCGGCTTTTGGGATTGCCTCTATATACCCGTATTCCACCATAATATGGGGATATGCTGTACTCGAAATTGTCTGTTTATACGATACATATGAAATTGTAAGACGATTTAGTCGATTTATCCATATGTTGTAATCATTCTTCCTTTGAATCGAGATAAGAAACTGGGTCAGATTCGGGAATGTCTATATCGGCCCGCATTTAGGCATAGCCCCTATATAAAACCAATCGGCTTAAATTTGGGTCTTTAGTGCACTATTTACCTAAAATCGTACGAAACTGTAAATGGGAGCTGTAACTATATTTAAACCGATTTTCCCATTTTCAATTGGGGTTGTCCTATGGCCAAAAAAATGAGCTGTGCCAAATTTTATCCAATTTGGATCATAAATGCGACCTGCACTTTGTTTACAGTTTTAAATGGGCAAACAGACGGACGGACATGCAAAAATCGACTCAGAATGTGATTCTATGTATATTCTCAAAAGGAACCATGGGTCTATCTCGTTTCCTTTTGCCTGTAACTGTACTTCTGTGTGGTGAAGGGTATTAATATTAGCTTCGAAATCGACCTATATCGGTCCTTAATTAGGCATAACCCTTCACATTATGGATTACAACAATCGCTTGGTACAATAGTCGGTATAGGTCCAATTTTTATTATGTTCCCTATATTTTCATTCAATGTAACTGGCAGTATACATATGGTGGAGGGTATCCAAAGTTCGACCAGGCCTAACTTAACGTTTTTTTTCACTAGTTCAATTCAAATTTATTACATTCCCAAATCTGATTTATCTTTATTTAAATATTTAAAATTAAAATTTATTTAAAATTAAAATTTAATTTACATACCCTATGAAAAAATAAAACATATAACTAAAATCGTCAATCAATCAATAATTAAAGCAACAACAATCTTTGAAATGAAATATGTTGTGAATATCCTCTTGACTAAGTAGTTCATCTCACTATCAATCTCTCCTATATCCAAAACTATTGAAAACCTTCAAAAACTTGTATCGAAAATACCATCCAATTTTTTATAAATAATAAAAAAGCAAAAAAAAAACAAAACTTGAAGGTTTCAAAAAAACAGCATAACAATAAATGATGTGAGACCAATTTTGTAAGTGATGAAAAATAATAATAATTTAAATAAAAAAAGAAGATGGAAAAACAATAATAGAGATGAACTTGAAAATAAACAAGACAATTCTTTAGAAAGAGAAACAATTGTAAATACACACCCACATCCATAGACAGATATACCGAAAAAAATACAACAAAATACAAAAAAAGGCAAAATTACACAATTAAAATTAAAAAAAAAATAAAATTGAAAACAAGGGAAGTAGTTAACTGACATGCGATAAACATAAATATTATTAAATAACAGAAAAAAATAATAACAGAAAATTACAATCAAATAGAATATGTGAAAATATAAATTGTGGGAAAAAATAAGAAAAATGGTTGCAAAATTCAATTGTGGAAAGGCCTAGGAAATATAAACGAATTCAATCTCCACAGATTATTTTTTGCATCCCAAATAACATCCTACAGGTGAATTCAATTTCCACATCTTATTATTTTTGTACCACATATACCATCCTCCACAATAATAATGAAAACATTCTAGTCCACAAACAAATTAAAATTCGATATAAAATTTACAGATCTGAAATATCCATAACATCCATTTATCAACTCAAATATAAACCACAAAATGAAAATAGAAATAAATCAAAAACACCCTCATTCAAAAAGTAATCAATATTTCAATACTGAAATATATCAATATACATATATGTAAAATTACGAACTCTTCTTATGTGTTAAATAAATAAAAAAATATAATATAGATTTAAGAACTTACAAAATAATAAAAACTGAAATTCAAGGCTTAATTTGATGTAGTGCAGCGGCAAACAATTAAAAGAAATTAAATATAAAAAATAACTGAAATTAAAAAAAAACTGAAATTTAATGGTGATATTCAAAACAAAAAATAATGACATGATAAAATAATATTAAATGTAACAAATACAACAACCACACAATATTTATACATAACAAAGAAAATGATAAAGAAAATAAAATAAAAAGGAAAACATTAGTTATAACAATTACAAAATAAGATATTATCTATATCGATGATTTATTATAATAACAAAATTGCAATACGTTTATAAATAATTTATATAAAAAAAGAGAAAAAAAACAAAAAACAGGGAGGATTGTTTTATTTTGAAAAAGGCCGCTAAAGGTAATAGTACCGGTAAAAATTAATATTAATGATTTTGAGGTTCAAAATGATATCTGAATTTTTCAGGGACCGTAACGGTTATAACTTATATCAAATCAGGTAAAAAATAACTGTTATTATGTGATCTAAATAAAAAAATCCACTTTAATTAATTATTTTTTAACGGAAAAAATAAACGTTGATTTTTAACTGTTAAAAATGATTTTTATTTTTTCCGTCAAAAATAAAAGTCTTTTTGGGATTTTTATTTTTTCCGTCAAAAATAAAAGTCTTTTTGGGACTTTTATTTTTTCCGTCAAAAATAACAGTCTTTTTGGGACTTTTATTTTTTCCGTCAAAAATAACAGTCTTTTTACGTAAATAAACATATAGAGTTTGGTACCAGTTATATAACCTTTGACCTAATAGTCAGGGGAATGATTCTTTAATTTATATTCATGATTTGGTACACTAGACTATTTTTTAAAAATTTATAACAAATATTTTTTACCTTTGATCTTGATTACTTATGTGTACACTTATTGTAATAAGGACAGAGATTTATAAATTGTAATTTTATAACTGATTACAAGTTGTATAAACTTCTTTACATAAAAAGAGTTTTATTTCCTGACGCAAAAAATAAAAATCCCAAAAGGACTTTTATTTTCTGACGGAAAAAATAAAAATCCCAAAAAGACTTTTATTTTTGACGGAAAAAATAAAAGTCCCAAAAAGACTGTTATTTTTGACGGAAAAAATAAAAGTCCCAAAAAGACTTTTATTTTTGACGGAAAAAATAAAAATCGCAAAAAGACTTTTATTTTTGACGGAAAAAATAAAAATCATTTTTAACAGTTAAAAATCAACGTTTATTTTTTCCGTTAAAAAATAATCCTTAACATGGGAACTGAGAGTGTTTTCTCAAGATCACTCAATATCCTCAATGGGCTCCTCAGTACGAATCTATTGGTATATGACACTATTAGTGTCCCATGTCTCTAACATGAAGATTTTTTTGTTCGCATTTTAAAAAATAACTGTTATTTTCGGTCCCTGGAATTTTTATACTACCGTTGAAAATGGCCACCGTCCAAATAATGGATGTACAGATATGCATATATTCCATAAATAAGAAAGTGTTTTAAATAAAAAATATACCAAACTGTGATATTATGAATGAATATTTTATATTGATCCTAAGAATTGTGTCCTTCTTCAGAGGGGCTGTGAAATGTTTTGACTTTAAAATAGGCATATCACAGCCAGCTTTGAGGAGCGATACGGTTTGATTGCATCATCACAAATATGACAATGGTGATTATGTATAAAAACCATTTTTAACCATGGTACGAAAAGAAGGAAGACCAAAAAGTTGTGATTGTGGATGTGTCCGTAAAGTTTGTAAAGATTACGCTCATGGGGAATAATCTAATAACAAAAGGTTGATTTTATAGCTATTTTAGTTTGGCAAATTATTTATTTAAATTGATATTTTATGTATTTTCTTAAATAAGTTTGTATGTATATATTTCTTTACAAAAAATATTTAATAACCAGTGAGCGGAGCAGTATAGTCGGACGGGGCCGACCATATGATACCCTACACAACTTCCATACCAGAATCCTCATGGAAAATTTCAAAGCGACCTTTTAAATGTACTACGGTTTTTTACAACCATGTGTGAGCGTCTTTTTATGAGTATAGTAAACTAACGAAAACTCTTGTTTTTTGTGTTGTGTACCCCACCAATTTGTAATTGTATGCAATTGTGCTGTGCTGCTGAAATAAATTAAGAAATATATACTCAAAAATGCCTAAACATCAAAAATGCCAAAAGAAACCAGTAAGGAAAGTAGTAAAGTCGGACTGGGCCGACTATATGATACCCTTCACCACTTTGGGTATATTCTACATATGTATCCTAACAGACGTCGGGTTTTTGTTATATATCTATATCTGAACCGATTTCAGGGAAACTTGCCAGAGACTTATGTATATTACTTCAGTATGTTGTGTCAATTGGCCTAGCTATGGCCTTTTCACGAAGCTTAGCAACATCATTCTAGACTTAATTAAGTACGCTATGCTAAAATTCGTGCAAATGAAAAGATTTCCAGGGACTTTGGTGCACCATTTACCTAAAATCGCGCGAAACTATATATGGGAGCTATATCTAAATCTGAACCGATTTTCACGAAACTTTGCACACATCATTTTAGACTTAATTCAGTACGCTATGCCAAAATTCGTGCAAATCAAAAGATTTATAGGGACTTTGGTACACCATTTACCTTAAATCGGACGAAGATATATATGGGAGCTATATCTAAATCTGAACCGATTTTCACGAAACTTTGCACAAAAAAATTATAGAAAATCTGGTCGAAAATGCAATTGATAAAAGTTAAATTGAAGAATTTAAAGAATGTCAAGGTATGTATAATTTTCTAGATTATATGAAGAAAGTCTAAAATGTTTATATATTCTTAAAGGTATTTGTGACCATGGACGAAGTTATAGAGAATGTTATTTTGTCAGCAATTTCCAATAGAATACCAATTAGCAATTGTGCTGTTTAAACTCGGGTCATCTGGAGAAGAAGCATGCATTAAAAAATGGCAGCGTTTTTTGGAGTTGGTGAAGGCGGAACCATTGACAAGATAACCCGACGAGAATTTAATGCGTTTTTAAACTTACAATCGAAGTATATATATTGACCAGAAGAGGAAGAAATAGCATCTATTGTTGCAGAGACATATAGTAAGTTTCCCTTCTGTATAGGCTATGTTGACGGCACTGAGATACCGCTATCAGAAACCTCTGTAATTGGTGTAACATCTTTTTTTTCGCGAACACACGTATACTCTATAAAAGCGCAATTTATTTGCGATAATAAGCTACGTATTCGTCATGTTCTTGTTGGGAACCCAACGAAAACGATTTAATTGAAGACATAGATCGTATAGGGTAAGAATAGAGCATGTCTTTGGAATTTTGAAAAAAAATCAACAGCTTAAAAATATTAAAAATGCGAATTAATTCTTCCCAAAGCCATCTATATTGTTGTCAATGGAACGTTGTTTGTTGTATTTTACACATTTTGTTATATCAAAGAGGAGCAGAAGAATCTGAACAACTAATTGAAGACGAAGATCTTAACGAAGACCTTGAAACATCCGATGAAATAGGTTCTTCAACAAATGAATTTAAAAGACAGGCTATATATAGTTTGATGTTTGATAAATTGATTTTATTTAATTTAAATATAAGCATATATAAAACAAAGAAATAATAAAAACATTTTATACAAAAACAAACTACTAATTATTGTCGCGCCGAACGTCTTACACGAAGTTCCGGATATGGTCAAGAACGACCCATATAATTTTCGGGCATGATCAGATGCTATTCAGGGGATGAATTGGACGAAAAACATTTTTTTCTTTCACTCTAGAGCAGCTGTGCCCAAAATAGGTCCCATGGGCTGTCGGTGTGTGTCAAATTGCTCACACATACAATTATAAAAGAGAAAATTTTGAAAATAAAAATTATTTTCAAAATTGTCATTCATTCTTTTTTGTTTTTATACACTAACCGAACAATTGGGATATTTCAGGCAAACATTAGTTCGGAAAAGGTCGAAATATGTGAGCAATATCATGCCGAAAGGGCAAACCAGAAACAAATATATCTTTATATGGGAAAATGTATCATCAAGAACCATATTTGCATTTAATATTAAATTTTTTCCTTTTTAAAATTTGAAAATAATATTTTAACAAAATTTCTCCCAGTATATGACATAGAAACAGAAATTTTGAAAATTTTGTATTTGAAACATATACAATCACAAAACTTGAATGTATTAGTGTGGACAGCCCTGCTCTAGAGACCACTTTTATAGAGGCCGAATATAACAAATGTTACAAGCGAAAGGGGATCTGATCAACTATTTGTTTTCATGATGATAATTCAATAATAAGCAAATTGTTGCAAACCATATTTGGATAACGACAAATTTATTAATTTATTTGTAGGTATGGAATTGTATCAATTGTTTCTGAATGAGAAATGGCAAAGGCGGTGAAATGTTTTTTTATTGTTTGAAATCATCAATTCAATTTCTTAAAATGGTATCTAAAAAATATTGGCGGAAAATAGGAAAATTGTATTCCAGTATATGAAATAACTTTGGGTTAGCATTGCTAAATTTTATGTATATATATATATTTTTTTTAAATACAAAATCCACCTTACTCTTGCGAAAAAAAATATAAGGTTTTATTTCTGTTTGCGTTCGTGATCGTATTCAATAATGAAAAATCTATTTTGTTTAAATTGAAAGAGTTCAAAAAAAATTTAAATCAAAAACAATAAACGTTCCCAAACTTGACCATGACCTTGTGTCCTATACAAATTGACAGTTTGTTTTGATTTATAAATTTCCAATTGGATGCAAAAAATAAAAATAAATAAAACAACAAATCAAAATTGTCCAAATTGAATAGGGACTGAAAAACGATGATGTCACGCCCAAATGTGTGATGGACCATCAGTTGTTATTGGATGCCCCTAATAATGCATGCAACAATCCTTCTGCATCTTTTCGACTTCAGACAGATATTTTGTTTGCAGTATTTCAAGATACAACACAGATGACATCATATCTGTATAGTTAGCTGTGTGGTTTATTGGACGTCATTGTTTTTTTTTTTTTACTTTTTTGTATGTTCGTGTCTCATTGCTTCAGACATTCATTAAAGTTCAATAAATTATTAAGTGTTCGCATTTAAGGTCGCCGTCGCTGTCGAAGTGTACCTATGTTGGCGTTATTATTTTGACATATCTGACATTCTAGTTTTTGTGTTGAGTTTTCGTAAACAATTTCAATTTTTAAATAAGGTATGATTTGTCTGGTGGCATGGAAAGTTCTTTTGGTTCTGTCAATTGAGTCATTGCGATGGGTTTTAAATTTTAAACAATTTCGCCTTATAAGGTAAGAACAATTTAATCGGTAGTGCTGTCATTGCCACCTAGGAAATGATCTTCCGTTTCATACAATTTTTTTATTTAATTATAAGAATAAATTACTCCCACTAAAAATAAACTAAAACCGAAGACTTATTGTTAACATAAAATATTCCTGTGGATGGTTTTAAAAAAATATATTCCTTAAAAAATCCACGCCTTGTGGATGGACTTTGAAAAAATATTCTTTAACAACTCCACGCCTAGGATGGTTTTTGAAAAAATATTCTTTAAAAAATCCACGCCTTGTGGATGGTCTTTGAAAAAATATTCTTTAAAAAATCCACGCCTTGTGGATGGTCTTTGAAAAAATATTCTTTAAAAAATCCACGCCTTGTGGATGGTCTCTGAAAAAATATTCTTTAAAAAATCCACGCCTTGTGGATGGTCTTTGAAAAAATATTCTTTAAAAAATACACGCCTTGTGGATGGTCTTTGAAAAAATATTCTTTAAAAAATCCACGCCTAGTGGATGGTATTTAAAAAAAAAAATTCTTTAAAAAATCCACGCCTTGTGGATGGTATTTAAAAAAATATTCTTTAAAAAATCCACGCCTTGTGGGTGGTCTTTGAAAAAATATTCTTTAAAAAATCCACGCCTTGTGGATGGTCTTTGAAAAAATATTCTTTAAAAAATCCACGCCTTGTGGATGGTCTGTGAAAAAATATTCTCTAAAAATTTAATTTTACAGCTGCTTTGAATGAAAAAAAAATTCTCTTAAAAACCCCCTATTTTGGAATATGCAGGTAGTTTCCCATGGTCTTCTATAGGCCGTTTGGGGTTGTGTCACGTTTAATGAAGGGCGGTAACTGCAATGCCATGCCTGGCTGATTTTATGCGGGTGATAATCGGATGTGTGTGAAAGGTGTGAAGAAAACTTCGTTAAATTTTATGTTGAACACCACACGTCGAAGATAAAGCCTCTAAAATTTCGTAAGACCCACATTTATTTGATGATGTTTTTTTGTATAAAATCCTCTCCAAATTGGAATAAAGGTATCAGTTTCAAGTAACAATTCAGGGAGAGAAGAAGTGAAGAATTTTTTTCCAAATATGAAGTTTGTTATAATTACGGTAGCAGCCTTGTGCTTGATGAGCGTCCATGGCAGATTTTTGGAGGAGCAGGATGCCGAAGGAGCACCACGTTTGGATGGACGCATTGTGGGAGGACATAAAATCAATATTACCGATGCTCCACATCAAATATCCCTGCAGACTTCCGATCACATCTGTGGTGGTTCCATTATCTCCAAGCAATGGATCCTAACTGCGGCCCACTGTACTTAGTAAGTTTTGGATTAAAATATTTAAATCATTACAAAATTGAAAAAAAAAATAATTCTGAAATTTATTTTCCAGTGGCAAAACCGCCAATCGTCTAAAGGTACGTTTGGGCTCCTCAGAATCAGCCAAGGGTGGCGAATACATTGATGTTGCTGAAATTGTCCAACATAAAAAATTCAACTACTCCAATGTAGATTATGATTATTCCCTGCTGAAGTTGTCACGTGAAATTGAATTCGATGATACAAAACAACCCATTAAGTTACCCGAAACCAAAGAAGATGCCAAGGATGGTGAGAACTGTTTGGTTACCGGTTGGGGTAATACACAAAATGCGATGGAATCAAATGATTGGTTGCGTCAAACAGAAGTTCCAATTTTCAATCAGGAGGAGTGTTCTGCCAAATATAAGAAATTTGGTGGTGTTACCGAACGTATGATCTGTGCTGGTTACACCGAAGGTGGTAAGGACGCCTGCCAGGGTGATTCAGGTGGTCCATTGATTACCAAGGATGGCGTTTTGGTTGGTGTCGTTTCATGGGGTTATGGTTGTGCTCGTCCCGATTATCCTGGTATTTATTCGAGAGTTTCTTATGTTCGCGATTGGATTCGTACTAATAGTGGGGTTTAAATGTGAAATTATTGCCAATTTTTTTGAAAAATAAAAAAAATACATGGATACATGGAAGAATATTATTTAAAGCTGGGAATAGGAATGGATTTTTATAAACCAACAAAATAGGCGTGGATTTTCAAGAAAAGACCAATACTGGCGTGACGTGGATTAAACAAATTCAAAGACCAATACTGGCGTGACGTGGATTAAAAAATTCAAAGACCAATACAGGCGTGGAGTTTTTAAAAACTATTTTTCAATAACCAATACAGACGAAACCACAAAAATTGGTCCAGGCCGCAGTCTGCACTACAAATTACAATGGAAAGGCGGATGAACTTGGTCGACTTATTTAGTCGAGTTATGACGATCTATACAGTAAAAAATTTCTTGGCGTTATAAGCTCTTGCGGACACAGAAACTTCAAAATTCACGCTAGATGCTATGCAAATTATTTGTTGAGAACTACAACTATGGAAAAGATCAAGAAGGCCATTAATTTCCTGAAAAGAATTGGAAAGCCATATTGGCTTTCGCAAAAGCTCATATCAATTGGAATCCGACTCAGTTGAGAAATATTATGTTCTCGGATGAAATAAAGTTTCATATTAAAGACTCACACAGGAAAAAATACAATTCAAGCCACAGTAATGGAAGGGTGCTGCGAAGCATGGAGGAGGGTCAATAATGGCATTGGACTGTTTTTCTTTTTTACGGAGTTCGATCTATTTACGAGATTTACGAATTAAAAAATTCGGTATTTTTGGTTTCTTCCCAGAATTTCACTATGTTTCACGCCCGTTCTACCCTAATAGCACATCGCTATTATTGTTAAAACCTTCAAAATACCGAAAATAAGGCGGTACTTTTATATGAGGGCTATATTCAAACTTTGACCTAGATTGATAATAGAAAATGTGCCTCATCGAAATATTGGTTTTAGACCCCATGTTTCTTTTGACCAAATCCGTTTCAGAAAATTTGGAGTCGATTTACACATGTCCGTGTGTCTGTCTGGCTGGTGCGCACGATAACCCTCGAAGGGAAAAATCGATTTCATCCTAACTTTGCACATCCTAATATTTCTTCCATACTTAGTTTAAGTTCGAAGATGGGGAATATCGGTCTACTCCTTCTGGTACCTCCCCCACAAAATTGTGCTAAGAATTAATTTTATAATAACATGCAAACAGACTATCCGATTTTAACGAAACCATGTACAACCTATTATCTTCACCAAGCCTAGATCAAGTTTGAAGATGGGATCCATTGTTCCACTCTTTCTGGTACCTCTCCCATAGAGGGTCAAAATTTTCAATATTTATTATACCAAAAACAATCTAATGGTATGTCCGTTTTGAACGAAACGTTGCACAACCTAATTCTATTACCAAACCCAGATCAAGTTTGAAGATGGAACCCATTGGTCCATTCCTTCTGGTACCTCCCCAAAATGGGTTAAACTTTTTAATATTGGCGAATGGAATGTCCGATTTGAACCAAATTTTACACAAATTTGAAGATGGGACTCATCGGTCCACTGGTACCTCCCCCACAAAGGGTCAACATTTTTAATATTATTGAATCCATTATCAGGCGAATGGAATGTCCGATTTGAACCAAGTTTTGCACAACCTATTATATTTATCAAGCCCAGATTAAGTTTGAAGATGGGACCCATTGGTCCACTCCTTCTAGTAAATCTCCCACAAATGATCGAAATTTTCAATATTTATTTATCCAATATGAGGCGAATGGAATGTCCGATTTGAACCAAAATTTGCACGACCTATTATCTTTACCAAGTCTAGATCAAGTCGGAAAATGGGATCCATTGGTCCACTCCTTCTGGTGCCTCCCACACAAATTGTCTAAATTTTTCATATTTATGAATCCAATATGAGGCGAATGAAATGGCCGATTTGAACCATATTTTGCACAACCTATTATCTTTATCAAACCTAGATTAAGTCCGAAGTTGGGATTCGTCTGCCCTCTCCAAAAAGGGTCTATATGATGTAAACATGTAAATTTAATTTCAAATGAATTTGATCAACATTAAATCCGAAACATCTTAGATAAGAACATATACCTTATATAAAACGAGAAATAAAACCTGTGTGTTATTCTGCAAAACCATAGCCTGAAGGTATATATCTGTCAGCATCACCGATTGACACTTTTTTACTTGTTTAAGAAGTCTTCAATGGATCATTCTACTAGTCATTTCGCGGATCGTTACCATATATAGTAATTGTTGCACTGATTACGACGGTGTAATTTGTTCTTGTGGAAACCCGTATTTCCGGATATATTGGCCTCCAAAGTTCCAATGGGACCCTTGTATTTTCCGGTCACCCACAAATACTTTTAATTCAAAGGATATTATGTCGTGAAGCTGGGGTTGTCATCTTTACGTAGGAGAAATTCTTAGGATTTATTGACTCTTTTGATAAGATAATTATATTATTTTTCCAACATGCATTTCAGGCGCATTTAATTGAAATCTATATTATATTTAAGCACTTATAAACGGTCCCCGCCGATTTTTAAATACCAATAAGAATTTATACACTTCTCCGAAAAGTTAAAATTAAATTTTTATAAACAAAACTTCAAACGATTTAAATTGATACCCATATTGCCTTAGTTCATTTTAAATATCATGAGAATATACAAGGTACCCAGCGGAACTTTGGAAGACCATAAATCAGGAAATACGGATTTCCACAAGAATACATTTTCATCGTTATAATCAGGACCTCCATGACTTATGGTAAACATTTCAAATGATTCCCAACCGTGCACTAAACTAGAATTGTTTCAATGAAGCCTTCTGCTTAAAAAACGGTTGTGTCTACCACTTCAAAACATTTTTATACCCTCCACCATAGTATGGAGGGTATATTAATTTTGTTTTTCCGTTTGTAACTCATCGAAATAATCATTTCCGACCCTATAAAGTATATATATTCTTGATCAGCGTAAAATTCTAAGACTAAGCATGTCCGTCTGTCCGTTTAGGCATAGCTCCCATATAAGGGTACCCCCCAATTTTCGGTATTTTGGGGTTCTTGAGCGCGTTTTTCAACCCAATTCGCTGAAATTTGGTATATTTAGTACCTATTGGGTGCCCAATTTCTCCACAAAAAAATATACATATAGGTCCATTTTTTCTGGTATATGGGGGCTACCAAACGGTACCCTTTAATTTTCAGTATTTTGGGGGTTTTGATTGTAGTTTTCAACCGAATTGGCTATAATTTAGTACTTTGAGTTCTTATAGGGTATCAAATCTCTCCACTAAAAATTATAAATATAGGTCCATTTTTTCTAGTAGCCCCCATATAAGGGTACCCCCCAAATGTCGGTATTTTGGGGCTCTTGAGCGCGTTTTTCAACCGAATTCGCTGAAATTTGGTATTTTGTAGTCGTATATGGTAACAAATTTCCCTACAAAAAATTATCAGTATTCACCCCCCTTTTGGGGTAGTCCCCATATAACCCCCTTTTTATACCCTCCACCATAGTATGGAGGGAATATTAATTTTGTTTTTCCGTTTGTAACTCATCGAAATAATCATTTCCGACCCTATAAAGTATATATATTCTTGATCAGGGTGAAATTCCAAGACGATCTAGCCCTGTCCGTCCGTCAGTCTGTTGTAATCACGCTATCTTATGAAGAAATTGAGATAGGGTGCTGAAATTTTGCATAGGGTTGTCTTTTGTCTGCAGGCAGGTCAAGTTCAAAGATGGGATATATCGGTCCACGTTTGGACATAGCTCCCATATAAGGGTACCCGCCAAATTTCGGTACTTTTAGGTTCTTGAGCGCGTTTTTAGCCGAATTCGCTGAAATTTGGTACATTGGGTTCTTATTGGGTACTAAATGTCTAAATGTTTAGGTATAGGTCCACTTTTTATGGTAGCCCCCATATAACAGTACCTCCTAATTTTCAGTATTTTGAGGGTTTTGGTCGTATTTTTCCACCGAATTGGCTGTAATTTAGTATTTTGAGTTCTTAATAGATACCAAATCTCTCCACAAAAAATTAGGAATATAGGTCCATTTTTTCGGATAGCCCCCATATAAGGGTACCCCCAATTTTCGGTATTTTGGGGTTCTTGATCGCGTTTTTCAACCGAATTTGCTGCAATTTGGTATTTTGTAGTCGTATATGGTAACAAATCTATCTACCAAAAATTATTAATATTCGCCCCCCTTTTTATATTAAAATAGTTATCTGATTTGTTCCGCGTTTTGAGTTTGGTTCTAAGACTCTGGTGTAATCATTTCACCTGCGGAGGATAGCGGGATAAAAAATTAGAACGTAAAGTTCGATAATGAACTATAGCCGCATTTAGACCTAGTCCCTGTGTGGAGGTTTCAGAAGGAGTGGACCGATATTCCCCATCTTCGAATTTGAATTATCAATTAAAAATTTCTGAAATTTGTATTATGGTTTACATAATCCGTTTTTAGACATGTCGATATAGGTCCACTTTTTGTATTTTCCCCATATTTTCATTTCAAGTACCTGTCAGTATATCTATGGTGGAGGGTATCCAAAGTTAGGCCCGGCCGAACCTAACGCTTTTTCACTTGTTAGCATTATTTTTGGCTAAAAATATATATAATTTTTAAACATTTTTTTAATTATTTTCACTTCATTGTATTTTTAAACAAATTTCCTAAACTATTTTCTAAAATAATTTGTTTTTAATTTTTTGATTCAATTTTTTTTACTTTTTCAACCACTGTCTTTAAAGCCTAAGTATTTTTGTCCCTGTAAGAACGCCTTAACATGGCTCCCACTCTCTGTTATTTAACACAAGCTCCACTAGCGGTATATGTTAACACCTCCACAAAAATGTTAAAGCTTTACATACGAAAGCTTAAGCTTCACAACAACTGTTAGTTAGGCGCTGTGGGGGAAACCAAACAAAAATCGTAAACAGTTGCAGAAAATACGAAACAGTTTATATTTAACAGCGCTAACGAACGGTTCTATTTCTGGCAAAGAAACGGAAAAAACGCAACAACAACAACGCATAAATAAAACGAAAATAAATAATAAAATAATCATAATAATTATAACTTCGGTTCAATACGAAATTATTTCAATATCAAAATAAAAAAATTAAATAAATAAATAAATAACGAAAATAAAATAAATACGTCGACAAAAATTGAAAACAAATTCTGATTCCTAAAATAATAGAAACGAATGCGCGTTGAAAGTTGATCGGAAAAAAGCGATTTAAACCGACCATCCATTTGAAAATTCTTTGTTTGCTTAGAACTGATTTTTTGTAACGACTTGAAATTTCAAAAAAAAAAAATTATAACGACAATAATTCTATCATATCCTTGCTACTCATTTTTTGCCATAACTTAAAAAAATAAATATAAAGTAACAACAACAAAAATCCGACCTCAAACGGAAAATCCCCCTCGCAAGTGGAAAAAGTAATTCAAATGCAATTCTAAAAATCCTTTGTTTCGAAACAAAGGACAACTAAGAGGACTGTAAGAAGAAGAAAAAAATGCCCCTGCAATACAAGGCCCCACTCTAGCCCGAGCAATATCAACAACAATTGCAGTGACAAATAGTGAATAGCAAAACGTGACTAAAGGTGTCCTTTAACTCCTTGGCATTGTGAGTGTATGACTGTGTGCGATTCTTAAGATCTCTCGTCTCCAGACAAGGACTTACGGGAAAACAATAAACGAAAGGAAATAAGAAAAAAGTGCATTCTTTCGTTCGGTTTTAAAAGAACCCTATTTCATATTCAATTTTGTGGATACGAAAAGGCAAAAAAGAAGGAAACAAGTAAACCAAGTCAGAAGCCGAGCAAGGATATTTAAAACAAAACACACATTTGCCGGACACTTACTTCGACGCCATTAAAAAAACGTAAGTATGTAATTACAAGACCACAACTGGCCACTGGGGGTTACTACATTCTGTGCTACTACTTTGAGAGGGTGGTTTACAACAACAAGAACAACATCAAAAATGCATGTCCCTGAATTACAAAAAAAAAAAACAAGTAGTTTTGTTAGTTATCTCCCCCCTCCCTGCCATAAAACATAACTTGGGCTATGAATTGGTTATGGAGACAAGTGTCTGGAAGGATGTGTGGGATTTCATTGCTTATATACAAAAAAAGAATTTGAATAATTTTTGTTGTTGCTTTTCTTAAAACTGGTTTTAAATTTGAAATCTGTTCTATACACCAAATAAAATATGATATCATTTGTATGAAGGCCCACCATCATCAGCTTCGTCATCATCATCTACCTACATATTTTTGACTGTTTTTTTCTATTAGCTGACTATGAATTTGAATATTTTTTAACAAGGTGTTTTAGAAATGTAGGGCTCTTTAGATTAATTTTAAATGAATTTGGAAAAATGTGAATTTATTATTCCTAGATTCTGAATTTAATTTCCCAAAGTAACCCAGATCATGAAGTAGAGAGAAATCTGAGCTAATCTTTTTATATAAATTAATATTCAAATAGTATTTCCGCCCTTTAGTGTGATAAAGGGTTACTAAATAATATCTGAATACATAAGCACCTTTAAATATTTAAGAGTAACTCCCACATCTGAGTACATACGACCATATAATTGGTATCAATTTAGATGTCAACCACTGCCCTTGGATATACCAACAACTTTTCGGGTCTATGTCCTTCAGGTGTAAATCTATACGCTATAGAATACACATTTTGTAATTTTTCACACAAAAATCAGGGTCCATTTGACCCGCTAAATATTGACGATCCTTATCAAAACATACATGCTAATTCTTTGGCCCGATCCCCTTCTCCATGCAAAATTTCACGATGTTCGGGTCATTATTGCGGTCTCTGGAGCGACCAGAAAAACCGACAAAAATTTAGTATTTGATCCATTAACCGATCTTTCCCAAAAACAATAGGGGTCTTCATTGGCCAGAACCCACCCTACATGCAAAATTTCGTGAAGATTGGTCCATAACTGTGGCCTGTATCGTGTTTACAAATTATAATGGACAAACGGACGGACGGACACACATTTCTAGATCGACTCAGCTAGTCGAGATATGACGATTGGTATACTTAAAGGTGGGTCTCGGACCAATATTTCGCGACGTTACAAACTTTTGGGGCTGCACAAAGCTATAATAACCTGACAACATAGTTGTGTAGGGTATAATTAAAGGCAATTCGGTAAATAACGACCACAATCTTCCATATAACGCAATTTTGGGGGTACCATCCTGCAGACAAATAAGAACTCTATATTTATCTATACTAATAAAAGAGTAAAGTGATTGACTGACTTAATGATTCTGCAACGGCCAGACGAAACGGCTGAAACTAGAATTTTGAAATTTTGGGTGAGGGTTACTCTTGGTAAAAAGGTGAGAGATAAGGCTGAGTTTTTGGAAATTCGTACTAGAACGGTACGAACCGGTAGAGCTAGAAATCTTAATTTGGAAATGAGGTCACTGATGAAGTGTAGAATAGATATAGCAAAGGGTTTTTTTTGACATTCAAACTAAAGTAATCGAAAAGTACTAAAATGTACTAAATTTTGTACAATTACGTAGCAAGTGAATGGATAGAGCCCGTTTGCAAATTATGTTTGGAATGCAAATTAAGGTTATAAAAAGTAAGGTCGATAAAAGGAGATAGTTTTGAAAACGTGCACTCATGTATACGAAAAGTACTATATGGTACTATATTTGGTACAATTTTAAATTGGAGGTACAAATGGAGACGAAGGGATTGGAATATGAACGTAGTTTCGGAAATTTTGTACATATGTGTACGAAAAGTACTAAATCGTTCTAAAATGGCTGCAATTTGGATATGAGTGAACCGATAGAGCTGGAATTTTGACATTTGGAGTTAGGATCACTGTTTGGGGTATAATTGAGCTAATTAGGAAGTTTTGGAAATTCCTACTAATGTGATTAGTTCACATTTGGTACAATTTAAATTTTGAGTGAACTCATGTTTAAAGTTATGGAAATTTGTACCAAATGCGGTTTTGGTTGAACCGATAGAGCTGGAATACAGAAATTTGAAATACAGTTACTGTTTGAGTGCAAGCTTGAGGTATGGATGTAGTTTTGAAAATGCATACTTATGGCTGCTAAATTGTACTAAATTTTGTACAATTTGAATTTTGGGTGAACTGATGGAGCTGTGATCCTGAAAATTGATGCTAGAATCACTGTTGGAGTGTAAGATTGGGCTATGAAGAAATTCGTACTAACTTGTACTAAATGGTAACAAATTTGCATTTGGGTAAACGGATAGAGTTGGAATCTTGAAATTTGATGATAGTTTGGATGTAGGATTGGGATTTGTGGAAAGTTTTGGAAATTCGTACTAATGTGTACTAAATTTGGTACAATTTAAATTATACTAAATACTAAATGGTACTAAATTTGAAACAAATTGGATTTTGGTAAACGAATAGAATCCAGAATTTTGAATATAAGATTAAGTTATGTGGGAAGTTTGGGAAATTCGTACATATGATTGCAGAAGTAGGTAACTATCGAAATTTATATTAATGTGTGCACACTAATTACAAAATCCACACACTTATTTCAAAATCCACTCCTTATGATGGTCCTAAAAAAATAATTTTAAAAAATCTAGGTCTTATGATGATCCTAAAAAATTCACACCTATGGAAGGACTTGAAAAAATATTCTTTAACAAATCCACACCTAAAAAATCCCTTAACAAATATTCATTACATAAAAATTAAAAATAAAAATATTTTTTTATTAATTTCTCTTTCGTGATGAGCCACATGATCGGAGTTGCAATGAAAAGGAAAGCCAGAGAGATACTACATTCCCACCACTATGCGACGCGTTTCGCCGTTGGTTAAGAGGCTCATCAGGCATATTGGGCAATGTTGCTTACAAATGTCTTTACTTGATAAGTTGTATTTATGTCGACTATTGTTGCGAAATTGCCTCTACGAATTAAATTCAACCGTGTCAAGGTTCGGACATTTGGCATCACACCAGAACATTCCTTTTCAGAGCAGATTTGTCTCGATCTCGAAAGATAAATTAATAAAAAACATTTACATGAATGATCCTACGCCCTAAAAAGGCATAAAAATAAAACTTAAAAAAATATTGTTTAAAAAATACACGCCTTATGCTGGTCCTTTGAAAAATATTATTTTTATAAATCCATGCCAATGAAAGGCTTTAAAAATAGTATTTATGGCCTTAAAAATAATCCGTTAAAATCCACGGCCCTTCTTTAAAAAATTAACTTCTTGTTTGGGTCCTTAAACCACATTCTTTAAAAATCAACACCTTTAAGATATTCTTTAAAAAATACACGCCTTACAAAATATTTCATAAAACATTCACGCCTATGGATAGGCTTAAAAAAGGATCCTCTAAAAAATCCACGCCCTAAAATATATTTTTTTAAAACATCCACGCCTATGGAAAGCCTTAAAAAAATTATCCTCTAAACAATCCACGCTTATTATGGACCATAAAAAATATTTTTTACAAAAACCACGTCTATGGAAGGTCTGGTAAAAATATTCTTTAAAAACTTCGCCCCTTTGGACAACCTTAAAAATTATTCTTTAAAAATCCACATCTATGGAAAGATTAAAAATATATATTTTTTAAAAAAATCCACAGAGTTTGGCAAGGTCTTAGACCTTTTTCGAAGCATATCATAGTACAAAAACTACATCGAAAAGGTAGAGGTCCAATAATAGAATCTTGCCAAAAAAAGAGTATTAAAAAAAGATAGGCCAAGGAGTTATTAAATTAGGCAAAATGGCGCCCAACAGAAATGCTATAAAATTATTTTTTTATTTCTTAATCTTAATATTTTAAGACTTCTAGCACATCGATAGCATAGACCTTTTCAAGATTCTTAAGACTAATGTAAATTTTCTAAAGATCTAAAAAATAATGTTTTTTAATGTTTCTATAGGTCGGAATAGACTTGAAATCGTTTTAAAAATTCTGGGCAAGGACCTCAATAAATATTCAAAAATGGGCCTTAATAAATATAAATAAAAATCCAAATCAAATGGAGCCCATCTTTTCGACATTTTTAGGGTTTTCTTAAACGATTTTTAACCATCTTGGCTGTTATTATTAGGCATAGTCCCAATGGCACGGAAGAAATCTACGTATTTTCAATGTCCGCCTCATTGATGACGTATATACTTCTTTCACTCTAATATTCCTTACAAATGTTATTTAAAAATTCATGTTAAGGAATTTCTAGAAAAATTAAAAACTGAAATGATTAAAAATCCAGAACCGGAGAAAAATTGAAGAACAAAAATAATTATAAAATTCCACGCCATACTTAATATCCGTCTAATAATAATTTTTGTTTCCAATGAACGCAGAATTATTTGAACCGGTTGAACCCGGTAGTACAAAATGAAAAAAATCGCTGTTGCAAACATAAATTTACTGTGAAAAAATTTCATTACGGGGGGGGCCCGGGCCCCCCCGGGCCGACCCCTGCGTACGTCCCTGATTTATTCACATTTATACGTTCATGAAATTTTTGATATACGGTTAATAATAGAAATATATTATTTTAGAAATCCACACTCGAACCAAATTGGAAAAAATCCACGCCATACTTATTTTATTTCCACATTTATTGTTCTAAATTCTCTTCTAATATAATATTTGTTAATAATGAACTCAGAATTATTTGAATTTAATCTCTGAATCACTGTGCGTATAAGCTACGTCATCAATCATACGACATGAAGTACCCCAACTAAATAACGCATGACTATTTTTGCCTACAAACCAGACAAATCGTATTATATTTTTTTAACACGACCTTTTAATCTGATGAAATTGATTAATTTAAAAATAAATATTTTCTATTATTTCAAAATCAAGTTTCGTCGAAAACTTATTTGCGTAGGATTAAGAACGATTATCCCAATCATGATAACCCCATAAATATATCTCAAGTTCACAATGGAAGTCAAAGTCAAAAGATAACCCCATTATTTATCCTTGAGGCAAATAACAAATTGACCCCAACAACAATAAAAACAAAAATCGAGGCAATAAACATATAAGAAAACAATTACATAAAAACCAATTAAACTAAATTATTCATAAACAAATAGAAAAGAAACCAGTATTTTACCCTCACCATGCCGTTGTCTCTATGTCAATGAAC
>NW_026883899.1:0-5265 GCF_032173495.1 Musca vetustissima
AATTTTGCAGAATGTGATTAATCAACAACTTGAAAGTTTCTACATTTCACTTCCCTCCATGTCAACAATTTATTTCAGTCCGAATGGATGTACTTTTTCAGATGCAGGCCAATATATTAGGGTGAACATTATTATTTTATCAAAACAAATTGACCTTGCAATGTTTAGGTAATACGAAAATCACAATGGTACCATATTGTGGTCCATAGTTTATTTTTGACAATCTTATAACTTTCTGAGTAGATTTTTGAATGTCGGAACCTCCATATAGCATTTATAATTATGATTGACAATCATCATTAGTTTGGACTAAGGAAGAGCTGTATTGAAACCATGTCATTACAACAATTTACCGAAGACATTACGTATTTGAAATAGTGAGCTAATATGTGCCATAAAAATGGGTTGAGGCGTTGGGTTAGTTGCCCACACTCGGAAAACCTCTCCTACTATGAAAAAGCAAAGAAAAAGAAAACCAAACCCCTCCCCCCATTGTTGACGACCCCTGCAAACGTAAAAGGACCACTTGGAATGTGCGCACCTTGTACAGAACAGGCGCAGTTTTCACTTTGGCGAATGTACTCAAGAAGTACAAAGCCGATATTATTGCCTTACAGAAAATGCGAGTAAGTAAGTAAATCAGGCGTAAGTGAATCAGACGATTACGCACTGTATTATATCTGCCATGAAACGAGACATGAATTTGGCTGCGGATTTATGGTTAACAGGAGAATAAAATACCTCGTCTCCAGATTCACTCCAGTAGATGAGCGAATTGCTATAATCCGCATAAAAGCGAATTTCTTCTACATCAGTCTTATTTGCGCCCATGCTCCGACCGAAGACAAAGATGAGCAGAAAAAAGACATATTTTATGAGGGCCTCGAAACAGCATATGATCGCTGCATATGATTCTGCTGGGAGATTTTAATGTAAAAATCGGGAGGGAAAATATCTTTGGCCCCACCGTCAGAAAATTCAGCCTTCATGATGAAACATCCGGCAACGGCATGAGGTTGATTGACTTCACGACAGCAAAAAAACATGGTAGTTAGCAGCACCAGATTCAAGCATCTCGATATACACAAGGCCACCTGGAAATCAAATTGATCATGTTGTGATAGACAGAAGGCATTTAGCCAGTGTATTAGACGTTCGATCGATCCGAGGAGCGAATATCGATTCGGACCACTACCCTGTAGCAGCCAAGGTTAGCACTCGACTTAATGTTGCAGCAAAGGTGCAATCTAATGCAACACGGAAACTTGACCTCGAAATGCTGCAAACACAACAGGTAGCCGAGGCCTACACCCCTCAACTTACCCACCTTGACGAAATCACTTCTTGTCCCGATAATAGTAGAGAAGCACAATGGCAAAGAATTGCCCACTCCCCATGATCCGACCGAAGACAAAGATGAGCAGACCAAAGACATATTTTATGAGCGCCTAGAAACAGCATATGACCGTTTCCCTGGTCATGACATTAAAATTCTGCTAGGAGATTTTAAAGCAAAAATCGGAAGGGAAAATATGTTTGGCCCCACCATTGGAAAATTTAGCCTTCGTGAAGAGACATCCGCCAACGGCATGAGGTTGATTGACTTCACCGAAGCAAAAACATGATAGTAGCAGCACCAGATTCAAGCATCTCGATATACACAAGGCCACCTGGAAATTAAATTGATCATGTTGTGATAGATGGAAGGCATTCATCCACTGTATTAGACGTGTATTAGACGTTCGATTGATCGGAGGAGCGAATATCGATTCGGACCACTACCTTGCAGCAGAAAAGGTTCGCACTCGTCTTAATGCTGAGCAAAGGGGCGATTTAACACAACACGGAAACTCGACGTCGAAAAGCTGCAAACGCAACAGGTAGCCGAGGCCTACTCCGCTCAATTTACCCACCTGCTTGACGATGGAGAATTTCGGGGAAAAAAGGATTGAGGAGAAACGTGTTTTCACCAAAAGAAGAAATAACAAGAAGAACGTGAGCGTGAGCAAATCGAGATGTACAGGAGTCAGAATGAAGTCCGGAAATTTTACCAACGAGTAAAACACCCAAAGGAAGGTTTTGGTGCAGACACATCCTCCGGTAGAGATGAAGAAGAAAACCTGGTGACAGATACAGACAGCTGATCTGGAAGGAGCAGTTTGAAAATCTTCTGGTATCAAATAGTGGCGGTGAAGAAGATACCCCAGAACTAATAAGAGATGGTCGTATAGAGTGTATACCACCTAGCCAACATGAGGTCACAAAAGCAATTAATCGGCTCAAGAACAATAATGCGGCGGGAGCCGACGGGTTACGAGCCGAACTATTCAAGACTGGTGGTCAGATGCTGGTAAGGAGCATGCACCAGCTGATTAGTACAATTTGGCTATGCAGGATAACTTTATCAGGATCACAAGGCACAAGATCAGCAGTTAAAGTCGGAAAGGACCTCTCGTAGCCCTTTAATACCGAACGAGGATTCAGATAAGGTGATAGTTTGTCGTGTGATATTTTTAACATACTGCTGGGAAAGCTCATACGAGAGGCAAAAGTGAACAGAAATGGCACTCTGTAAACCAAACACACATGTTACTCGCCTACGCCGATGACATCGAACATTGAGAGCGGAACCGAACATTGAGAGCGGTAAAAGCCACCTTTGAACGAATTGAGAAGGAGTTTGCCAAAGTGGGTCTGGCAGTAAACGGCGAGAAGAACAAGCTAAAGGTATCAACGCGCAAGACGTCCTGTAGCCTTGGACCAACTGTGGAACTTGAGAACTACAGCTTCGAGGTAGTCAACGATTTTATATACCTTGGTACCGCCATAAATACAACGAATGACATCAATTTTGAAATTCGGAGAAGGATAGTGATGACCAACCGATGCTACTATGGCCTGAGCAAACAACTTAAAAGCAAGGCCACCTCCCGCCAGACTAAACTCACACTCTACAAGACGCTGACACTACCCGTGCTGTTATATCAATCGGAAGCATGGGTACTTACGCAAGCAGATGAGGCAGCTCTTGGAGTGTTTGAGGGAAATTTTTCCGAAAGATATATGGGCCGATCTGCGTTGTCGGTGAATACCACCGTCAAATGAACCATGAGTTGTTCAAGCTATTCTCGGACATCGACATTGTTAGATGTATTGAGCTGCAGCGACTACGTTGGCTAGGTGATGTTGTGAGAATGGATGAAGATGTCCCTGTCCAGAAGGCATATAAAAGCGAACCAGCTGATGATTCATGCAGAAGAGGAAGGCCACGAATACCATGGAAAGATCAAGTCGAAGACAACATTGCCGAAAATGGTCTTTCAAATTGGAAAAACTGCGCAAAAGACCGACGCGCCTGGAAATCTTTTCTAAACTCGGCTTATGGGACGAAAGTTCTGTCACAAGCCAGATAAGTAAGTATTTCCAAGTAGTTATTCGAGGGCGACACTGGCCCTCATATAACTTTGCAAGGTTCTAGCTTTCCTTTGGGCCTGGAGTTCCACTCAGTTATCATCACTTAGTTATTAATAACTCTACCCTAATATTTGTCCTTCAAAATATAAAAATCACTTATGAATTCTTATCGTTTTTTTAATTTTCAATTTATCCGCATTGGTGAATAGGCAAAAATTGCTATCATGTAAAGTTTTGCAATTTAAATTATGACTACGAAATCACAAATCTAGCTAGGCAGAAAAAAAACAACTGTCATTAATTACACATGTTTTAATTACCAATTAAAAAAAAAACTGAAATGGGCAACAATGTGCAGAGATAGAATAAAATTAAAGCGCCCTTCATAATATTTTCTTTTTCTGCTCTGTTTTTTATCTGAGATAAAAACAAAATACAAAGAGCCAGATAACTATAAAATATAAGTAAAAAAAACTTGTATAAACTTCATGGTAAATCTAGAACAAAAAGAAAAACTTTGTAAAAATATTATGGGTGTGTGGGCACAGTTCAATACCCCCTTTTTTACGGTGAAAAAAGGGCACTTCAAGTCAAGTTTTTTCTTTAACATTCAGCAGTTTTCCAAAAGTTTACATCGGAAATGAAACGTTTTTTTTTGGTCACATGTGTGCGTTTGGGTGCGTGTGTTTCTGTGTGACTAACACCACCAACATCAACTTTCGTAATTTACACTGATACCCTGATGCCAGTGTTGTCGGAAAAAATTGGTATTACCCAAATTCACAACTGCCACAAATTTTGGCTAAAGTCGGTTGGGTTTTTTTTTCTCTCTAGTAAAAACAAGCAACAGAAAAGTGTTGCTAAGGCGGTTGAGACCAAATAAACATTTATGCCAAAAGAAATGTTTTTTGTAAGCAAATATTTTCCAATTGGTTACATTTTGGTGCTGGAAAAGTTTTTCAACAATGGTCACAAATCTGGAGAAAAAAAAAACAAAAAAAACAACAACTCAAACTGCAAAATATCCATAAAATAGAAATAAATCTTAACCCACCTAATATTGTCACATTTGTTATTTTAAAATGTAATCAGTGATGCGTACTAAAAAAATTATGTTTTGCCTTGTAGGAAATGAGTTTCATGATTTTAAGAAATTGGGGTTATTTCAAATAAAATGTATCTCTTACGAACTGAAGATAATTTCTACATTATTAGGTTGCTTCGATAAATAATAACAATATTAACAATAAACATCTTAAATAAGCATGGAAAGAATAAAAGTCGAATAGTTTTGAACCTTTAAACCACTATCACGTCAAGGGGCCAGACGTGATAGTGGTATTATTTCGTAATCTTATGACTCTCTTCCAAATTGTCTTGCATTTTCGAAATAAATCCCACACATCAACATAATATAGGTGCATTGAAATCGGTAATATAGCTACAGTCCTTGAATTAAAACTGGATTCCAACTGCAAGAAAAACAAGTGAAAAAGCGTTAAGTTCGGCCGGGCCGAACTTTGGATACCCTCCACCATAGTTATACTGACAGATACATGTAACGAAAATATAGGGAACATACCAAAAAGTGGGCATATGCCGATAATACAAACCGATTAATGTAAACCATTATGTACATCAAATACAAACTTCGGCAATTTTTAATGGGGATTTTTCCTAAAATCTGTAAGATCCAAAAAGTGGACTGATATTGATAACGCATTGTAGAGTATAAAATCCTCAAACTACTGTAATTTAGATTACAAAGTTATATGAGGCTATGCTTAAAGAGGGACCAATATTGATTACATAGTGTAGGAAATAGTGAATATTTGGGGATATCATCATATG